>NW_003163313.1:566048-778427 GCF_000004985.1 Naegleria gruberi
TCTTTTATGATTTGATTTAAAATTTAAATTTAAAGAAAATAAATCTTCACTTTTTAAAATTTTAGAATTTCCATTTTTAATTAAAATATTTTTCATTGTTAAAGGTAAAATTAAATTTTTTAATTCATTTAAATTTAAATTTAAATTTTCTAAAATTTCAAAACATTTAATTTCCAAATTAGTATTAAATAATAATAAAATTAAACATTGATATTCATTTACATGTAAATCATATTCACTTCCAAATCTGGCAATTAATTGACATGTACCAAGTGAATGTATCCATTTTAATATTCTATTTTGAGTAATTGAATTATAAAAATTTAAAAATAAATTTAAACAATTATTAAATTCATTTGGTAATTTTAATTTTAAATTTAATTGAATATAAATGGAAGGCCAAATTCCATTTGTTAAAATTTGTGGATTAAATTCTATTTTATTATTATCATTAGTTATATTATTATTTCCATTTATATTATTAATTAAATAATTTTTAAATTTAAATTTTAATTCATTTGAATTATTTAAATCTTTAATCATTCCTTCTAATTTAAAAGTAAATGAATTTCCCATTTTTAATTTTAATTTATAAATTAATTGTTTTTCCAATTCAATTTCTTGATTTTTAATTAATTTTTTACATAAAAATCTTTTAAAAAATTCTAAAAATAAATCTTTATCATTTAAATAGGAAAATAATAATAAAATATTTTCAATATTTAAATTAAATTCAAAATATTTAACTAGAATTTCAGGAAAATCTAAATTTTCATTTACTAAATTTGTAAATGACTGAAATAAAAATTGTTGAAAATAAAAATTATCTTTAAATTCAAATTTAATTAAATTACTAAATTTAGTATTTAATTTTAATAAATTTGTAATATATTCATTTGAATCATTTTTAATTAATTCTTTTCCTTCTTTAATTATTACTTGTTTCATTGAATTTGCTAATTTTGGTAATTCATTTACAATTTCAAATAATTTAAATAAGATTTTTAATTCTTTAATATTAAAATTATTAAATATTTCAATTGATTCTAATAATAAAATTTCTAAATTATTTAAAATTAATTCTTGATTTAAATTTTTAAATAATTTTTTAATGGTTGAATTTGGAAAGAAAAAGGAATTTTTATCTTCAAAAATTAAAATATTTTCAATTTCTTTAAATAAATAATTATTTTCTAATTTCCATTTTTGATTTAATTGTTTAAAATATAAATTTGATAAATTTAAAAATTCATTTTCAAAATCCAAGTAAATTGAATTTTCCTTATATAGATTTAATTCATTTGATAATTCAATTAAATATAAAATTCCATTTTTTAATAAATTTTCATTAATAATTTCAAAATTTCTTTTTTTTTCATATTTTTCCAAAATTAATTTAGAAAAATTATTTTTAATTTCCAAATAAATAATTTTAAAATAATTTTCAATTGCAATTTGTTTTAAATTTGATTTTTGAAATTGTTCTATAAAAGATCTTTCAATGTAATTAAATAATTTTGTAAAATATTTAATAATAATTAAATAATCTTTCCATTTTTGTATACATTGATTTAAAAATAAATCTCCATTTAAATTTTTTAATTGATTTAAATTATTATTTAAAAATTTTATAATAATTTTTTCATATTTAATATAAATTAATTCTTTTGAAATTTCTAAATTTAAACATAAATTATAAATGGATGAATAAATAATTAAATAGTCTTGACTTGATGAATTTAAATTTTCTAAAAATTGTAAAATTCCTTTTTTAATTATTTTCCATTGTTTTTTAAATAATTCATATTCATCATTGTTATTATTATCACTACTAGATGAATTATTTGAAATACTATTGAAAAGTTTAATTTTCTTTTCTTGATGAATAAATTCATTACTTGTTGATTCAAAAGTTGATGATTGTAATAAATTAGAGTTGACTTGATGATGATCGGAATGTGATGGTGATGATAAGGAACATGATGACAATGTATTATTGATAGTATCCTCATCATCATCTAAACAAGAAGATAATTGACAAGATTTTCGTTTTTTAGGAACATTTCTTCTGAAATTCATTTTTTATGTATTGGAAATTATTTACAATTCATCTCTTTCAATGACATTTAAATATCACCAAATGATGATGATGATGATAAACAAGGATGAGATTTAATTTGTTTGTAACTTATTTTTCAATTGTTCAATTTCTGATTGTAATTGTAAAACTTCTTCTTCATGAGTTTGTTGCATCACTTCACGTAAATGTTTATCTGCTTGTTTTTGTAAATTTAATTGATTTTCAAAATCAGATTTCATCATTTCCTTTTCTTTTGCTAATGAAAGAATCTTATTTCTAAATACATTTTTAGTAGTTTCTAAAATTGTTATTTGTTGTTTCAATGAATCAATTGTTAATCTAGTATCACTATTAATACTCAATGTATTATACATTAATTGATAATATGTTTTATCATTAGTTAATTCTATAATTTCATTTTCTAATATTTTAATCTTTTCCAAATATGGTTGAATAATTGCTTCTTCTTCAACTATTTCATATTGAATAATTGTATTTTGTGTACTAGTTGTTTCGAGTACTGGTTGTATTATAGTGTTAGTAATAGTAGTAGATGTTGTATTAATTGTTTGATCTAAAAGTATTGTTGGTGAATTAATAGGTGATGATGAATTAACTCGATTAACTTTAAAAGTTTGATCTTCAAAGATGGCAAATTTCTTCTTCTTTGATGGACTTTTATATTGACCGGATGGTGGTGGTGATATAGTAGTGGATTGTAATTTTCTCTTCAGATCAAGTTTGTTCGAAGGCTTTAAAGAAAATTCCTTCTTCATAGGCTTTGAATTTTGTTGTTGTTGTGACTTGAGTCCTGTTGGCGTGATATTTTCCTTATCAATGATGGTGGTTTTCTTATTGGCGAGTTGAAGACTAGTGCCTCTCATTGTGGCCATTAGAGGATTAGTTGGTTGGAGGGCTTGTTGTTGAGACATTTTTTTATCTGTGATATTAAATTGATTATTTTTTGAAATTATTTAACGTTAGATTTTGGCGGCAAGTTTAACCGCTTAAAATAACTACAAAAAAAATGAGTGCAAACGTTCCAAGAGAAATTCTCAAGTGGATGCAATCATTGGACTTGTCGTATTCGATAAAGAATATGAGAAGAGATTTTTCAAATGGTTTTCTTATAGCAGAAATTATTTCTCGATATTTTTCTCAAGAGGTTGAAATGCACAGCTTTGATATCGGTGTTGGAGTTAAGGCTAAAATGGATAATTGGCAATTATTAGAAAAATTCTTTAGAAAACATGGACTAAATATTTCAAGAAAAGTTATTGATGATTTAATTGCATGTAGACCAAATTCTCTGAATGTTGTTTTGGAAGAAGTTTATACATTTCTCACAGAAAAGAGGTAAGTTTTCAGTAATAAGAATTTCTTGATCCGAATTTAAAACCAGTGTCAAGAAGGCTAAACCAATCAGACTTCCTACAGTTAATGTACCTAATTTTGCTAAACCAACAGTCTCTAAAACTAATAAGGATGATGGAAGAGCAGCTGTTTCAAGTTTTGTCATGTCAAAGAGAAATCAAATTTCATCAGCTAAAGGAAATTCATCTAACAATAATACTAATAATGAAATACCTTCATTGGAAATTACATTTAGAGATAGTAAATCATCAAGTACTCAACGTTCTAAATCATCAAATCAACAACAACAAATGGCCGCCACTGCATTATTAGCAAATATTTTCATTGATATGAATGATATTATTGAGGCAGCATCATGTAATGAATCGGATATCATTTCAGAGTATAGATTGGACAGAGGAAATTTAATTGCATCATTTTTGGAGAAGATTAATTCAATTCCTGTTGAACATTCTGAAGGAATTCTTAATAGTATAAAGGAAAGGATTCCTCTCTATTCTGAAATGATGTCAGCTCAACCAAAAGATTTTTGGAAGTTTATGAACATTTTCATTCCAGCTGTAAGAAATTCATCTGCAACTGTGTTTCAAATATTGTGCTCTATTTTAATAACATTGGGTATTGAAATGGTATCGAGAGATCCTGAATCAACTTGGGAAGCTGTTGAAGATTTTGCATTGGATAAATTTGTTGAAACAATTTCAACTCAAGCAAGTAAGAGAGAAGAAATTGTTCAAATTGTTTACAGTTTTACAACATCAGATTTCCACACCCATAAGAGAGTGATTTCAAAGTTAGTTGAAAAATGCTCTAAATACGAGTCACATTTAATAATTCATATCCTAGCTCTTTTGGTAAGACATGAGTCATCTCTTTTAACAATATATGATTCAGGAAATGGACCAATTTTCAATGATGATCAAGTTGACTTTTTCGAAGTATACATGAATCATGCTATTAGTGGATTGAGTAATCCATCTCCAAAAGTTAGAGCTTCAAGTTTATCCATTGTTCATACATTATTATCATATGACGATATTACATTTGATAATAAGAATGAAACAAAATCTAAGAGAGATAATAGTGAAAGTGAAGTCAACTTTTCCAATCAACCTTTATTATACATTATGGAAAATTTATGGTCCCAAAGTATTGAACCATTGGAAAATGATAATTGGTGGGAAGTAACAGCTCAATTAATTGTTTTAACCTCTAAGTGTTTGACACAAGTCAAAAAATTATACATGGTAGATAATATACAAGAGCATGAAGACATCTTGATAGCGTTCTTAGAAAGACTGTTAGCTAGAGAATTGAGCTCAACATTGAAGAGTATCATTCTCTCATATGTTAGCTCTCATCTTAAAACATATAGTGACAGATTAACATCTGTTTACCTTGACATTCTCTTCTCTATAACAGAAGAAGAAAGAGTTGCACTTTTGGAACAACCTTCAAATCATGTTGAATTATTACAAGTTGGAAATAGTCAATACAAGTTCCCAATCATGAGTATACCATTTGAATGGGACAGTTTAACGGTTGCAAAGGTAGTTTCTGATCAAGTTGTAAATCTAGATCACTTGGAAGTTGAACATTACGATGTATTGAATGCTTGTATATCTATAGCACAATTAGATCAACCTGAAGATGATAAGACATTTAAGGATTCATGTCCATCTGAATGGTTGGAGATTTATGATCGTCTTCAAAATCACTTCTTTGTTGGATTGGTTGATGAAGAATTGTGCGAGATGGCTGCACAGTTGATAGTTAAATTCTTCTCAGTTTTGAAAAAGGAAGTTGTTAAATCAATGGCTGCCCAACTTGTTAACTCTATTGAAATAATCTATGGAGGTAACCAATTTGCACACCAACAAGCCATTTTTTCTCAGTTCTTAATAGACGTCTACTCTTTGGGAAGTCCATTCAGTCAACCATTAATGAAGCTTGCCAGTTCACTCATGGAACAATCGCATCTAACAACAAATCAACATTTAGGAAAGTTTGTATCCTTTGTGAGGAATAACATGATGTAAATTCATTGTAAATAAAAACAATAAAAACCAAACAAGGTTTAGAAAGTAATACAATGGAAAAGCATTTCTTAATAAGTCATCATTAATAATTGCCCAAATAAGGACATTTTAGGTTATCACTCTATTAATTTTCGCATTTTACTTTCAAAACCTAAATTTGATCTTTAAAATCCAAAAATTAAGCAAAGATCCCTTCACCTTACAAGAATGGTAATGCTAGTCCCACACGGTAATATGACCTTAAATTACAGTAGCCAAATTAGTCAACTATTAAAAAATTGAGAAAAGATCGGATGGCCCCACTATTCAAAACTGTTTTAAGGATTGATCAATGCATTCACAAGCCTTTTAGGATGCCCAACTATTTAAACAGTCCAAACACACCACAAGGTTTCCTCAATAGCAACACAGTGTGCACCATTCAACAACTAACAACAACGACTTTAGTAATTGCAGTGGATACCCTAAGGTTTACTGATTCTCTACACTATGGAGGTGATTACTCTTAGAAAAATTAACAACACTCAACACACTACTGTTGTTGAATTTAATACACAGATACGTTGTGTGTATTCTCCACTTTAACAATATCATCATCAAGATTGGCATCATTTACATTGTTTATCTAATAAGAGTATATTGAATACTAAAATCGATTATTACCTATAAAGTATATTAAGGACCAGATTCAACTCAAAAATATATTGTTCTTACTCCCATAAATAATTCTAAGCGTTGAACCTGTCTAAATATAATAGCCATCAACATCATTTAACTGTTTAGCTATTTAACTACAATACATAAATTCTAGTAAAATAGTAAACTCATCCGAATATTTCATCAGAGTTTACTAATCCTCTCAAAGCGAATCCTATCCCACACTTGTCAAGATAGATAACACGAGTGCGTGCTTTGTGAATCATCTAGGAACAATTAAGGCAACGCAACAAACTAATAGCAACATAATTACCTTGTGTGTTCTTGGCGCGCGCAACTTCCTCTGATATCTACAAACAAGGCTTATTCTCTCATTCAAACCCTCAACAAACGCATTGTTGGTTTTCGTTGGAATAATAACATACATTTATATAATTATTGAAAAATGAGTCGAGTCACACCACTATCACCCTCACAGCAGAGTCAAATAACGCCCTCAACAACGACATTATCCTTTAAATCTTCGGATTCTAAGGGTCAACAGATGAATAATTCTGCTAGTACAATTCAAATATTAAATTCAAGACCAATATCAGCATCAGGTACGCAAAGAAGTAATTCACTTTTTGATGAAACTTACATTACTTCAAACTCTGAATTTGAAGCGGAGAGAATTGATAAACAAATGCCAGTCATGATGAGATTAGAATCAGCAGTATTTGAGCCTAAGAAGAATACTTATGATCCAAATCAATTTTCATCAAGTACTTTAAATTTAAATTCTAAAAGTGAAACTAATCTATCAACTATGGCTTTAAATGATCCAACTCCATCTGAAACAGGTAGCATTTATTCATTAGCTTCAAGTCCAAGAAGTTTTTATTTTAGTTTTAGATGTTCTTTATTATGTTCAATGTTTTTTTTAATTATTTCACCAATTTTATTATTATTAGCAATTTCCATAACCTTTTCTTTATTAACTTCAGTTGAAGTTGAAAAACAAGTTGTTTTATTATCTTTATATAGAGCTGAATTATATGTTTCTGATTTTTTAGATCTAGGAAGGAAATTAACAGTTTTACAAAAACAAATGATTACTGATAATTATTATTCCAAGTTTGAAACTGATGATTATTTCAACACTTTTAATAATTACAAATCAATTTTAAAATCACTTGCTGCAGTTCACAAACATAATAAGGCTTCTTTCTTTTTATTTGATTTTACTTCTCGCAATGCTGATTACATTTATGTAAATACAAAACAAACCGAAACAAGAATTTGGAATTCCAAATTATATGATAATCAACAAGAATATTATTACATGTCAAATATTGAATCTTTACCATATTCCAACATTACTAAATATAACTTGACGAAGGATTTAAAATTTGATGTTATTGGATATATTGAACAAGAATTTTGGAATCCGTTCGCAGAAACATATTTTAAATTATCACAATCGTATGATAAAGCTCTTGTACCAATGTCAGTACAAACACAAGGTGCTGACAGTGTTGAAGAACGAGTTTACATTTGTTATCAGGAGAATGTCTATTCTCAAATTAATGAAACAAAATTCCTAGGCGTTACAAGTGCAAATGTTGTGGTGAGAGAATTGGCTTCCTTTATTAAGAATTATCATGTTTCAGCAAGAGGTTTTGCACTTGTTGTAGAAATGAATTATGATCAAGAATCAAATACATTGAAAAAGAGAATGGTTGCCTATAAAGATTATAATCAATTGGCAAAGAAAGATCCAGAAAGTACAGGTGGTTATAAAATACCAGACGCAGAAGAAATTGAAGATTTGTTTTTAAGATTTGTTATCACACAGATTATACCTAATAATGTTCATGATGTGAATATCAAATCAGAAGAATTGTTTAGATTCATGTATGGAGGTGAATCTTATTTAATGGCTTTTAAGATTGTTTCATCTTCAAAAGATTTAAACATGCAATGGTTGACTATTATTTGTGCTCCTGAAATTGGTATGTTTTTTTATTATCAAAAATTGAATCATATTTGAAATGTATATTGTTGAATTGTGTAATATAGATTTTATTGGTAATTTACTTTTATTAACAGGTCTTAATATTGGTGTTAGTATATTAGCATTCTGTTTTTCAATGGTATTTGTATTCTATTTTGCCTCTTCAATTTCTAAACCATTATTATATTTCTCATCTGAGAGTAAAGCCATTTCAAATCTTAAAGTACATCGTGGAGGAATTATCAAGACTAGAATTCGTGAAATTTTACTTTTATCTGAAGCTTTTGAAAAGATGAAGACAACATTGAGATCATTTATGAGATTTGTTCCTCGTCAATTAATTGTGGAAATGGTAGAAAAGGGAATTGAAATGAAATTAGGTGGTCATATTCATGAAAATATTACAATTTTATTTTCAGATGTTGAAGACTTTACAACATGGAGTGAAAAATTAGAACCACAATTTTTAATTAGACATGTTTCTGAATATTTCCATGTCATGACAGAAGAAATTGTGAATGAAGAAGGTACACTTGATAAATATATAGGTGATGCAGTAATGGCATTCTGGGGAGCTCCTAATTTTATGTATGACACTTCAATGAGAGCTTGTAGAGCTGCTATTAAATGTCAAGAAAGAATGGACAAGTTGAGAAAAATATGGGAGAAACAAAACAAACCTTTATTTAAATGTAGAATTGGATTACATACTGGTTCATGTATTATTGGTAATATTGGTTCTTTATGGAGATTAAATTATACTGCTTTGGGTGATTCTGTTAATTTAGCATCAAGATTGGAAGGTCAAAATAAGTTTTATGGAACTGAAATTTTAATTAGTCAAGATACTTATAAGAATGTTGCTAGTAGTTTTAATTGTAGAAGAATTGATACAGTTGGTGTAAAGGGTAAATCGGTTGGTATTACTATTTATGAATTAATTTCAAGAAAGGAAGAAACTATACCAAATCCTAAAATTGAAACACGTTTGAAATTAACTCCAATTTATGAATCTGCACTTGCTGAATATCAATTAGGAAGATTTACTGAAGCACTTAAATTGTTAATGACAAGATGTCAAGATATTGATTGTAATGACTTGGCTACTCAAACGTTAATTGATAGATGTAAAGAATACATTCAATATCCACCATATAATTGAATGAAAAGTAAAAATATGTTCAATTTCTATGATAATCAATCTCTAGGTCAATACTTGTGAGATTACAATTAATTTCGGGCTTTACCTCGCTAGAAAGTGATCCGAGTTAACACAGTAAAAAATGATTTCCAATTCATCTCCAATTTATTACAGCAAAATAAGCGTTCCACACTATTGAGAAAAAGCCTTGATCAAAAAAAATGTCAACAACAACAACAATTAACAATATGGAAGTTAGCAAAACTGCCCGCACTGTAATGATTGTTTGTATGCTATTGATGGGTATGACACTCATTCATGGCGCAACAACAGCCATTCAACTTAAAAGTTCAGGTGATACTGTGACTGGATCCGTCAGCAAGGGAATTATGAATATGTATTATATTAATGTTGATAGTGTTAGTTCAATGTCTGTCCAATTCACCAACACTTATTCATCATCATCTGTTAATGTTTATATCAAAGCTAATCAACCACCAACTACCTATAATTATGATAGTATTATTACCTATCCAGGTGTTTCAAAGAGTATTATTACATTGAAGAATTCAACTCTCACTCAACCATATTATATTGGTGTTTATGGTCTTGGTAGTTCTACTAATTATTATACTTTACAAGTTAGTGTCATCTCTGGACAAGATATTGCCAATTGGGTTATTGGTGTTATTGTTGCTGGTAAGTTGTTATCTTTACATTGATCTAATATCATACTCCTTTTTCATCTTTTCATACTAATCATCATCATCTATTTAGCTGTTATTATCACCATTTTGTGTGCTGTTGCTGCTGTATTAATTCCAATCTTGATTTGTTGTGGTGTTCTCAGTTGCACAGTTTGTTGTGGAGCCGCAGCAGGTGCAGCAGCTGGATCAGCTGGATCATCAGGAACCTATCAACAAATTCATCACAATCATACCAATCATGTTCATCATTCTATTTCTCAACCAATTGCTCAACAACCAACTACTTATTATTCTGGTCAACAACCACCACAACAACAACAATACTATCCACAACCAACTTCTGCTAATTATCAAAAGGTTTAAATTATTAATTTATTAAAATTGATTATAAATCTAGATTTGTTATTTTCATCTTCTATTATTGTTAACCCTAATTTTCGATTATTTTCTATTGAAAAAGGCTTTTCATATCATTGCCAAATAATTCCATTAATTTATCACTCTTTTCACTTTGTGTGAGTTGAGAAAGAATTTATTCTTCTCCATCATCATCATCCTCATCATCTTCATCTTGTTGACTATTCTTAATGTAGGTATTGAATTTAGGAATGGCAATAAAATAGGCTGAAGAAATAAACAAGGCAGTGAATGCTATCACTCTCCTTCCGAATGAATCATTCCACATCTTTCCAATATTCAATGCTAATTTCTGGAGACGAGTGAGTGGAACTTCATTAGGCTTTGAAGATGTTGGTTTGATAGGATTGAAATTATTCTTCCTTCCTAGAAAAGATACAATCTTATTAGTGGTTGGTGTTGATGAATTAATTGGTTCACTGTTTCCGAGGAGTGTATTATTATTACTAGGTTTCTTTTCCGTCGTCGACATTGATTATGAAGTAGAAAGAAAATTTAAATAATTTAAAGTAATTTGATGATTTTTTAATAAATGAATTGAAATAATATTTGTTGAAGGCTTTTTTAAAAAATTTTGAATATTTAAAAAAATAGCCTTTAAACTTGTGCAAGGAGCCTTTTTGTATTTTATCTCAAAACTTTGATTAAAAGTCTATTTCGGAATTGCATTAAAAATGAAAAGAACATTAGAAGAAGGTTCAGAAGAACAATCTAAAAAACTCAAGATTGCCCAAGATAAGAATCCACTCTCACCATATTGTGATGAAGAAAGTTCTGTTGGTATTAGTAAATATGTTGATGTAATTTTAAACGGAGATTCATTGGATATTTCTTTACCTCCATTCACTGGTATTATGAAACAAAGATTTAGTGATTTTATTGTTCATGAAATTGATAGAAATGGAAAGGTTATTTATTTGACAAGTACAGAAATTCCTGAGAGTATCAAGGATAAAAGATCAAAGGATATTGATTTGGATCCAGAAGCTAAAAAGGAAAATGAAAGAAAAGGAATTGAAGAATTTAAATCAATTATTTCTGATCAAACAATTGTTGCTGGTATTGAAGATTTCTTACAAAAGCATCAAGAAACTGAAGATTCACTTGTTGAAATTGTTAAACAAAGAAAAAAGATTGAAGAAGCTGATGTTCCAACACATTTAATTAAAGAAAATGATAAGAATAATAGATCAAAGATTCACAACATTATCAAGGAACATTTCAGTCATGTTATGGTTTCAGATACTTTAAATAAGGATAATGATCAATATGTTAGATTGAGATATCAATTCCAAAGTTTCACTCTTCAAACTTTATTCTTGAATAATCAAAATAATAGTAAAGCCAAGAAGAGAGAAAAGAGAGATAACAAAAAGAAGGGAGGAAGAAGAGAACAAAATAATCCAGCAACTCAATCATATTTCGATCCAAGACAATTTGCTTGGCCAAAAGAAAGACCAAATTATATTCAATTTGTTTTATATAAGGAAAATAGTGAAACCACTGAAATTATTGGTGAAATGTGTAGAATTTTGAAATTGAAACAAAAGAATTTCCAAATTGCAGGTACAAAAGATAAGAGAGGCATCACAACTCAAAGAGTTACTGGTTATCAAATTAGTGCTGAAAAATTAATGCAAGTTAATCAAAAATGTCACAAAATGGTTAAAGTTGGTAATTTTGAATATGTTGACAGACCATTGAAACTTGGTGATTTGAGTGGTAACAGATTTACACTTGTTTTAAGAGATTTAAAAATTCCAGAAGGAAGTCCATTTTCAAATAGAAATGTTGAAGATATTTTCAGAGAAAGAATTGAACAACTTAACAAGTATGGTTATATCAATTATTTTGGTATGCAAAGATTTGGTATTACTTACAATAGTGTTAAGAGAGAATATCATAGTGATTATCCAACTCATTTATTGGGTCAACATCTTTTGAAATCCAATTGGAAAACTTTAGCTAAAATTATTTTAATTGCTGGTATTCAAAATGTCAGAGATCAACGTGCTAAACAAACAATTATTGATTTTACAGAAGGAAAGATTTCAGCTGAACAATGTTATAATTCACTTCCAAAATTCAAATTTAATACTGAAAAGATCATGTTGAATTCCTATGTGAAAACATCTGAAAATGATCATTTGGCAGCAATTCAAGCATTACCAATGAATTTATTATCCATGTATATTCATGCCTATCAATCACTTGTATATAATCATATGGTTTCATTGAGAATTGAAAAATATGGATTGAAAGTTGTTGTTGGAGATATTGTTGTTTCTAGAAGTGAATTAAAGAGTTGTGAAGATCCAAAATTAACATTTGAAAGTCCAATTACTAGAATTGAAACTGAAGAACAAGCTCAAAAATACAATATTGAAGATGTTGTAATGAGTATTCCAGGTTATGATATTCAATTCCCATCCACTGAATTTGTTAATAAGGAAACTTATTATAAATTCATGTTAGAAAATGGTGGAATTACTGAAGAAGATTATAAGAAACATCTTTCACAATATAGAACATTTGGTGCCTATCGTTTCATGATTGAAAAAGCAAAAGATATTGAATTTGAATTTAAAGATTACAATCCAGAAACAAACAAATTAGTTGAAACTGATTATGATAATAACATTACAAAGAAACCTTTGGAACAAATTCCATGTGAAAATACCAAAAAGGCAGCTATTATTTCCTTCTCTCTCAACTCTTCCAATTATGCAACCATGTTCGTTCGTGAACTAATTCGTCTTCCATCTGTTATTGATTGGAAATGGATTGAAAGTAATGGAAATCCACAACAACAAGAAGAACAACAAGAACAAGAACAAACAAATGAAGATGATGAAGTTAATGATGAAGAACAATCACTTGCTACTGAACAAGATCATGATGAAACCAATCCACAAGAAGATGTTATTGCTGATGCTAATATGTGTGAATAAATTGGTGGTCCACAATAAACCCTTACTTTATTCGATACAGACAAGTGATTCGAATGACGTTAGAAAAAAAAATATCAAACATTAAAACATTTGTTAGAAGAAACAAGTAGAAGAAACAATAAAAAAACCAGAATCCTGAATCCATAATAGCATTTATTAATGGGGAATATTCTATCATCACTAACATTATCATCATATCATCATCAACATGTTGATTCATCACTATCATCAATAACTACAACAACTACAACAACTATCAATACAAATATCATACATCATCACTATCATCAATGGTTGAATTATCGGAGAAGGATGTAATTGCAATTGCAGTTTCATCAAGTGTTGGTGGAGTTTGTTTATTTTCCCTTCTACTCTCTGTCACTGTCTATTCTATTTATTTATATAGGAGAAGAAGGACAAGTCAACAACAACAACAACAACAACAATCTATACCATCAATGACAACACCTCTATTACAAAATAATAGTAATAATTTAAATAATAATAATTCAAATAATTTAAATAATTTAAATAATTCAAATAATTCGAATAATTTAAAAAAACAAGTAAATTTACAAATAATTAAAGAAGGTATTATAAAATCATGTATTCAAGATAAAGAAGGAATACTTGTTAAAAGTTCTATTGCTAAAGATTTACCAAGATTAGTAAAAAAGACAATTTTATATTTTAATGGAAATGAAACATTTTCAAATATGGAACCAACAGTTAAATCATCACCAAGTAAAGGAGCAGAAGGTGATATTAATTTTGTTTGTTGTAAATTCCTTGCAGAGTTATCAAAATGTGTTAATGGTTCACAAAATGGAGTTATGGAGCTATCACAACAAGATGATCAACATTCCTCTTATGGAAGTAATACAAGTAGTTCATCACATTATAGTTTATTAGCAGTTAAAGGAGATTTAGATATTATTGATACGAGTATGAATGATCCAATGATTGATTTTAAAAGAAGATCAACAAGAATGTTAATGAATACTTTGAATAACATTTCGAATAGAACAAATAGTCCAGATTCTTCCTCAATGATTAATGTTCAAAATTTTGAAACATTTTCAATCTTTTTAAAAGAAGTTTTTGGAGAACAATCACCAGTTGTTAACATTCTCAAATTGTGTAGTCAAACTGCTCTATTCGAAGGTTTAAATCAATTGAGACCTGCACTAATGGATGTTGGAATAATGTTTAAGGATTTTAGAGGTAAAAATTGGACAGTTAAGATTTATACAAATAATCATGAACATTATCTTCAACAACAACAAATGATACTTCCAATAGTTGAAGAGTCAAATTCTCCTTCTATAAATGGAGAATTGGAAGATAATTTTGAATTGCCAACTATAATTCATGAAAGAATTGAACAAGTAATTAACATGCAATTACAAAATTTATTTACATTTACTTATCAATTACAAATTGTAATGGATGAACATTTTCAATCAGTTCATCGAGTTCAATACAAGTTATTGTCAATTGATTTTTCCAAATCAAATTTCCAATCAAGCGAAAAAGAAGAATATGAAGAAAAAATCAAATCTGTTTTTCAAAATGTGAAATTTTAAGAGAATTTTTGTAAACTATCAAATAAACTAAACCTAGGTTTTCTAATACTTATTCTAATTACATTCATTACTTAGTGGAAGCCATGTTTTGACGTTTAATTTGATTTGTTGATTGTTGAGAAAAACTGTTGTGCATTCGTGAATACTTAATTTCATTTAAGAAAGTAAGTGCACTAAATTGAGTTTAAAAGATCAGTCATCAAATGCTAATTGCCTACTGATTATTAAAGCAAATAGTATCCATTCTCAAAATATTGATTACAATCTGGATGGCAGTCTGAATGATATGTTTTCTGTTGTAAAAAGATTCAAGAGGAATGTAAGTGGTTGATGCGTGTTGGAATAACTCACTTCTCTGTATCAATGAAAGAGGCTTTTCATTTAGCGATTGTATAGAACTTGTCGATTGAATAAACGTCACATATTCCTCATTATTTTTCTTGACTAGTTCTTCTAGTAGTTGAAAGAAGTATCTTTCGTTGAATTGGGGTAGTGAATTCCTCAACAACATTTTTGGAATGGTGAGCAGTGACTTGGAGACGAGGGTCACAATAATCTTAAACAATTCATCCTCTTTGTCTTGGGCAAGTGTTTGTACAATATTAGATAAATGGCATTCAAATGAACCTCCTCCAATTATTGCTGAAATTTCTCCTCTTCCAATTACATGTTTTACATGTCTAATACAATTAATTATTTGAAATTCAACTTGATTCAAGTTTTCTTGATTCAATGATTTCAATTGTAGTGTGGAAAATACATCATCATGCATACTATTAGGAAAGTCAAAAGTTAAATCACATTGCTGACCATTATTCTTGAAAATAGTTTTCATGTTTGAAAGACCATAATTATAGTCTTTGAGATTTTCAAAGCAAGTTGCTATTCCAGTCATTTTCAAAATATCAACAAGTTTGAATATCAAATCCATACTATTTGATTGATAGAAAAATACTGAAACGCCTCTTTCATTCAAAATTTGAATAAATCTTCTACTCAGTATGTTAAACTGTTTTCCAACAAGTATAATTACATTACAATCTATTTTCATGGCAATATTTTGATCCAAATCACAACTGAGGATACATATTTTTGATTGATTAACCTTTTCCTGTTGCGAAATTCTTATATTCAAATTCTGAAGTGATTGTAATGTCAAAGAATTTTTAAATAATTTACTATCATCTATCTTTCCCAAAGATTTAGAAATATTTAAATTATATTCAGAAATTAAATGTAAATTCTTAAACCCATTTGATGAATATTCAAACCATTCATAAATTAAATTTTTTAAATGATTACTTTGAATTTGAATATTAATCATTGATTTGATAAAAATTGATAATTCCTCACTCGTTCCAATCTTAATTTTTAATAATGAATTATCTGAATTGTTATTAAACATTCTTTCCATAATTTGATGTAAATAATTACAAATGGTATTAATATTTTCATACTTGTTTCCAAATTCTGAACAAATTAAATCCAACAACTCATAACTCAACACTAAACATGAAATTGTTCCATCACAAAATTCACTCGCAACACCACTAAACAATGATATCAAATATTGTACTATTGGATTATTAGTTTTAATAAATTCTAAAATCTGACTTCCACTCCTCGTAATAATTTGACTCTGATGAACATCAGTAATTAATTTAAATTTACCATTCGGACCAAATGATGAGGAAACCTGATTTACCAACTTGAACAATTCATTTCTAATTTGAATGGTGGTATTATTATTTAATGTTTTCTGATGACTCACTGATAGAACCATCACTGAATTCGGAGAAAGAAATCTCAAGCCTTGATTTTGTTGCATTTTTTCCCGCCCAAATTCCAAAGGCTATTATCCAATCCTAACTTTTCCAACAACATTGTTAACAACCATTATTGAAAATCAATCTTTTAAGAGTATGCAATAACTTTGAATTTCAAACCTCAAGTCATTCATTAAATTACCTTCCAAATAAGTTAGTCAATCGACATCTACCTGATGATTTTGACACAATTCACTGAATCATTCACTTGCAACGCCCACAATATCCAACAGCAAGTCGCATAGTTCACGTCCCAGTATCAAAATCCACAAGCGAAGAGTTTGAACAACCAGCAAAAAAATAACGATAAACGCAAAAGGCTTTTTTCATCATTCTTCTATATTGGCCAATAATTCAATTTACGCGTAGTGTTTAGAATAGATGATGTCGGTTCAATCGATAGTGGGAGGAGAAGGTTCTTCTAGAAGGACCAGAGGATCAATTTATTCTTCAATGATTCTGATCATGTCAATTGTGATGATGATGATGGTCATTTTGATGGGTCAACAGGAATATCATTCTTGTAGTGCTGTTGTGAATCCAACATGTTTTGGTTTTACCAATAGTTCAGGTTTTGAATGTGTTCATCAATTGGGATCATGTATTAGTGATAATACTTGTTTCTTTTCTCCAACAACTTCAATCATTGGAATGGGTAGTAATACCTATTCACAACTTGGTATTACTGCTTCAAATTTTACTGATTATCCAATTAGAGTCAACTCTACGTACAATAGAATTTTCTATATCAGTAAAATGACAATGACTAATAGTTTAGTAACAGACTACAATGGAGATGTGTTAATGTCTTCAACTCAAGATCAAAAATTCATTCAAGCCTCCACTGCACTTCCTGCTTTGACAACTATGAATATTGGTGGTGATTTTCCAATTGCAATTTTAGGAGATGATACCACTACTGCTTTAATCACAACCACTAACAAGATTTATGTTTATGGCGATCAGACAAATAATAATTTGGGTAGAGAAACTCTTGCTGATGAGGTTGTTTCCTCTCCTACTGCTTTGGGTTATCAGAATGTTGTTGATGCTTCTATTTCAAAATTGGGTGGATGTGCAATTCATAGCAATAATGGTGTTGACTTTAATATTACTATTTGGGGACCAGCTGCTAAAACCATGTCCAATGGAGTTGGTTATTTAGCATTGACTAATCAAGCCATTAATAATGATAATTCTCGACCATTTGTAAAATGTGAAATTATTTCTGCTAAGAATTCAAGTGGTTATGATGTTCCAGCAGTTTTTGTTATGGATGATTTGGGTAATTTGTACTCTGGTGGAGCCAGAAGTAATTTGGAAGGTTGTAATCCAACCATCAAAAATGCATGTGACTTTGGTGAATGTTTTGCTGCTCAAAAGATTTTATCAAGTGTAGATTCATTCAAGTGTTCAGCCACTCATTGTGTTGCTGCAATTAATGGTACAGATATTTATGTTTGGGGAAATAACACAAATGGTCAACTCGGTAATTCTGCCTATCTCCAAACACCAACAAGGATTCAAGTGTTTACTCCAGAAACTATAATTCAAGTAACTGCTACTAAGAAAAATATTTATGCATTAACTGAATCTGGTTTTATTTATGGTATTGGTAGTAATGAAAAAGGTCAATTGGGTCGTTCTCCATCTACTTTCCTCTCTAGAACCTATTTCACTAAAATTGTAATTCCAGATCAAAGAAGAAAGATTTGGCATATGGCTGATGGTCCAAACAGTGAACATTTGTTGGCCTTTACTGGCTTCAAATGTGCATCTCAATACTCAGGTGGTGATTGTTCCACTCCTCTTTTCAACTGTGCAGGTTATGCTCCAAGCGATTCTGCTGTTTGTGGAGGTAATGGTATTTGTGCTGATACTGATTATTGTATCTGTTCTTCTGGATTTATTGGTCAATTCTGTAACACTACAGTTTCATCAGCTTGTTATGGAAAGCCAACAAATTTGGCTTGTAGTAACAGAGGTTCTTGTATTGGTGTTGATAATTGTCAGTGTGCCTCACCATTCACTGGCAACCAATGTGAATTGTTCCAAAATGATTTTAATTTTGTTGCAAATTTCTCACAATTACCAAACTCAAAGATTTATGATAACTTTAATATTTCTAATCTTGTTATCACCCCTACACTTGGTATTTCCAACCCAGCTTATAATACTATTTGGGCCTATACTCAATATACCTCAAAGCTTTATTTGACAGGTCCATCTTCATACAGTTGGCAAGGTAGTCAATTATCATTCGATAAGAATTTTGTTACCAATTTGAAACCAGGTTATTATGTTCTCAAATCAGAAAGTATTGCCAATGTTACCAATCAAATAATTGTTGTTAACAATACTTTTACATTTGAAAAGGTTTCTACATCTTTAACAAATCCACTTACATTAGATCAAACAGGTGTAATCTATGTATCACAGTTTGCATCTGTTGTTGTTTCAGCACTTATTACTGACCCAACCTTTGATGCCTCAACATTTGATTATGACTGGCTTTCCAGTAATGATCAAGCTAATTATGTTTCTGTCAAAGCATCCACATCTATTGTCAATAATAATAAGATTACTTTTACCAATCTTGCATCTCAACTCCTTCCATCAAACTTTGCTGGTACCAATCACACTGTTTTTTTCAAAGTAACATACAATAGATATAGTGGCGACTCCAATTCATTTAGTGCTTATTTCACAGTTGTCATCAGTACAAAGGCCTATGCCCCAACTATTGCTCTAACTAGATTCCCATTTAGCAGTTATTTGTCAACAACAAGAGCAACAAGTCTTTCAGCTGTTTTGACCTTCACTGAAACTATTCCTTCAGATTTGGTTATTAGTTACTTGTGGACCTGTGATAAATTTACTATTACAGATGCCACACAAGCTGCTTTAATTATCTATCCAGCTCAATTGACCATTGATACTTCATACCAATTCTCCCTGACTGTCACTGTATCATACAAGGGAGATGTTAACACATATGTTTCTACTTTAAATATCAAAACTCCACCTGCTTTACCAACATATTCTGTTAATACTCAAATACTCAGCATTTCTCCAAGCGATGGTAGTGGTGTTGCTCTCCTCACCTCTCACAATATCACAGTTGCTCCTCTTCCAGTTTCTGATACTAGAATTCTCAAGTATACTGTCAGATATTCTTTCAATGCAAGTGATGCTGCATCCTTTAAAGATTTATTATCTCTCAGTTCAACAATTTTGAATGATAGTGCTTATCTTCCATATGGTACTATGACACTTCAAATCTACATTGAAGACGAATATGGAAACAAATTGACAGCTGGCAACTTGGCTGTTTCAACTCAAAATATTGACTTTAGTTCACTTGCTAATATTATTAACACAAGAGATTTGTCTTTGAATCAAATTGAAACTACAGCAACAACACTCAATTCTGCTGCTGACCAAGATACTAAATCCCTAAGAGAAAAACTTTCAGAAATTCTTATAGCCAAACTTAATGGTCAATCTTCTTCGACAAGTCAAGCTATTTTGAGTATTTCTCAAAAACCTTCAGATATCACTGCTAAAACTTCTCAACTCCTTGTTTCTGGTGTTACAACTTTGGGAGGTAATCTCAGATCAATTTATGCAGCAGGTGGTGAAGCAGATAAAATAGCTAGTGCCTTGACTGGTTCATTGTCAAACATTGTTGACAACAAGAATATTACTACAAATGAAACCAATAAGGATATTACCAATTCTTTGGCTTCTATCTCAAGAGAACTTGCCAAGATTTTACTTCCATCCCAAACCTTGTCAATCAGCTCTAATAATTTCAATATCCTTGTTTTTGGATCTTCCTCTACAAAATCCAGTAATTATACTATTGAAGGATCATCAATTGGTACTCCTGACAACTTTGATGAATATCTTTCTGGTGCCACTTCATCACTTAACTCTGCCTCTAAGGCCTATGGTGTTGAACTTGTCTACTACAAATCTTCATTGTTTGAATCAGTTGGAAAAGCCTCTAACAGTACAAGATCTAGTAATATTTTATCATTTGTTGTTAGTGCCTCCACATCATTTGGTAGTGAAAGTAGATCGACAGTTTCTATCAAGGGATTGACGAAACCTTTGGTGTTTACATTTACTGTAGCTAATGGTTCTACAAATGGATTCGAATGTAAATTTATTGACGAAATTAATAATTATTGGAGTACAGATGGTTGTTCCTCTTTGATCCTCAATGACAACACTGTACAATGTTCATGCAATCACGCAACTAAATTCTCTACATTCAGATTATTTACTCAAGTTGTATCCCAAGAAGAATATCTTGGAAGTACTGGTATTAGAATTGTCAATGTTATTTTTGGTGCTATTTATTTCTGTCTAGCTGCTTTGGTGTTCATTGCTTTGATTATTCTCAGAAACATCAATCCTGTAAGATCAAGATACATTGGTCCTTACATTGGTTTGATTGCAATTATGGTTGACTCATTGATCATTTCATTCATCCAAAATATTGTAGTTTTATCTTTGGATAAGGGTATATCCAATTCAACTGCCGATATTGCCAATATTAGAAGAATCAGCGACGGTTTTAACTATTTCAATGTAATCCTTGTCATTCCTCTTTACTTGACCGCTTTCTTCACTTTCTTGGTCCAAATTGTTAGATACTTTATCAAGAGACACATGTATGAATTCATGTCAAATAAGGTTCTTTTCAATGCTCAAATTTATAGAGCTATTACTTCCAAGATTGCCTTTTGGGTTACCTTGCTTTCTTCTTTGGCAATAATTATGGCTTATTACACCATTTGGGTTGGTTTGGGAGGAGGAAATGTTTTCGTTGTTAGTACAAACACTGCTCAACAAGATAAGGAAAGAATGACATTTACATATATTACTTCCCTTTCCTACTTTGGTCTTGCATGGATAATTGCTATCTGTATGGTTGTTATTGCAGCTTGGGATCTTTTCTACATGAATCGCCATTTATTCACTTCATGTTGTTATTCTCAAGAAGATTTGTTGAAGAAATCCTCTAGCAATCTTAATCAAACTAGAAATAGAGTTGAAAAACTTCTCAATATGTTATCTAGAACAAAGAAACAAAAAGTTCAACTTGGAAAGTCTGCATGGTTGACTGTCCCTCAAGTTTACTACTTTACCGATGACAATTTATATTTCAGATTGGAAATTCACGTCTTTATTACAGCCTTTGTTTTCCTCACCATCAACTATCTTGCTGGTATTGCTGATATTTCAGTAATTTCAGTTGGATTAACCAATGCTGGATCCCGTTTGGCTCCTCAAATTGTTTCCCTAATTGCTGGTATTCTCTACACATTCTGTTTGATTGCTGCTTTTGGTGGTGTGATTGTTGTCTCTTACCTTACTGAAAGACGTAGAAAGCAGTACCATAAGGATGTAGCTCCTCAATCAAAGATGGATGAAGATGAATTGAACATTGTATTGAGTGATAGATTTGGTAAACCATTGTTTGTTGAATTCTGTCAAAAAGAATTCTCACTTGAAGTAAGTTTTGGAAATTTTAATTTTATTAACACATTTAAATAGAATGTTTATTTCTATGATGCAATTACTGATTTCCTTAGAAGTGCTGATTCTAAATCAGATGCAGATGTTAAGAATTCCATTTCTGACATGTTTGAAAAGTATATCAAGACTGGTTCTGAATATGAAGTCAACTTGCCTAGCGCCTCAAAGAAGGCCTTTATCACAACACACGAGTGTTCACAACCATCCTCCAAGATGGTTAAGGATATGTTGGACAATGTAATGATTTCAGTCATGTACAATTTGAAGGATACTTACAGTAGATTCTCAATGACTGAAGAATACAAGCTCTACCAACAAAGTAGAGACAACATCAGTATGTTGGAAAACAACTTCTTGTAAACAAGCAATTAAGAGTTAATAAATCTAAATTTCATTCAATAAATGTTAAGCAATGAAATTGTGACTAACAATCTAACACACTCGAAATTTGGCGCCTAAATTTTCCGTTTTTTAAATTTGAAAACAAAACGTTAACATAAGTTTCCCGCCAATCATCTTTAAACAAAACAACAATCAAAAAAATGTCCACACTCACGCCAAACAACTACTTGAAGCGTAAGCGAAGTGATGAAAACTCACCAACGGACCAAGAGAATGTAAATCCTAACAAGAAGACTAGTAAAATCCCAGTACTAAAACACTCTAATAGCTCCTCCTCTCTCAACTCATCAACACTTTCCACCAACAAAACCACACCAGTTAAACCAACCTTACCAACAAGAACCAATTCAATCCGAGCAAATGCCACTTCTAAGATTAATATGCCAAAGCCTACATCTACACCTTCCACTAGAGTCTCACACTATCAAAAAACTACACCAAATAGTACAAATCCAAATGCCAGACAATTCGGTTCTGTCTCTGGTAGAATGCTTGCTCCAGGAAGAACAACCCAACAACAACAGCAGCAACAACAACAACTTCAACAACAATCGAAGGTTGAACTTGAACAAACCAAGTCTCAACTTTCACTTGTTTCCGAAGAAAATAACCACCTCAAGACTAAAATCGATGAACAAACCAATCAACTCAAAGATTTGGGTCAGTTAGAAGAAAGAACAAAGTTCCTCTCCACTCAAGCAAACAAATTCCAAGAAGAAAACTTCCAATTGAAGTCTACAGTCACATCCCAAGAAATTGAAATTAGTGCCATGAAAGGTGTTCAAGAAAGATTACAATCTGATAATATTGATTTGAGAGTTAAAGTCAGCTCTTTGGAAAAGGAAGTCTCAATGGAAAAGAAGCAAGCAGAAATGGACAAGGCCACCATTAAAATTCAATACGAAAGTGAGCTTAGAATTCAAAAAGAAACATTCGAACAGCAAATTACTGAAATTACTGAAATTAAGGATAAAGAGCTTTCTCTCACTAAAGACAGACTCACTAGGGAAATTACCAAGTACAAAACTGATTTGGAAAAGACTCAATTTGACTTGAGCTTATCAGTTGAAGATGCCAACTCCAAAGCAGAAAAGATTAGATCTCTTGAAGAAATTATCAGACAACAAGCAGAAGATATCAAATCTCTTGAGAGTAAGAGACATAAGGATGAAAATGAAAGAAGAAGATTACACAATCTCATTCAAGAACTTAAAGGTAATATCAGAGTTTATTGTAGAGTCAAGCCTGCCCAAAACTTGAAATGTATAGATTATCCAGAAAATGATGTTGATGAAAGATCCATCAGTGTTCAAGAGGAATCCAGAACATCTGCAACTGGTGCTTCAGTTGATGGCAAGAAGGCCTTTTTCGAATTTGACAAGGTATTCAAACCAAACTCAAAGCAAAGTGAAATTTTCCACGAAATTTCTCAACTTGTACAAAGTGCACTTGATGGTTTCAAGGTTTGTATCTTTGCCTATGGTCAAACTGGTTCTGGTAAGACTTTTACTATGGAAGGTCCACCAAGAGATGTAATCTCAAAGCTTGATATTGAATCACAAAAAGAAGTTGTTGGTATGATTCCAAGAAGTGTTGACCAAATCTTTGAATCAGCTGAAAGACTCAAAGAAAGAGGATGGACTTTCTCAATCGTTGCTAGCTTTGTAGAAATTTACAATGAAACTATTAGAGATTTGTTAGACTCCACAACTAAGGACAATGTAAAACATGAAATTAAGCATACTAAAGATGGCTCTACATCAGTAACTGGTATCAAATACGTCAACGTTTCTGGTCCACAACACGTTCAAGATTTGTTAAAGATTGCTTCCAAGAATAGAGCTGTTGCAGCAACTCAATCAAACGATAGATCTAGTAGATCACATTCTGTCTTTACTTTGCAAATTACAGGAAGAAATGATATCACTGATCAAACAACTCAAGGAGCATTGAATTTAGTCGATTTGGCAGGTAGTGAAAGAATTGGTACCAGTCAACCAGCTAACGGTGAAAGAGTTAAAGAAACCCAAAACATTAATCTCAGTTTGACATGCTTGAGTAATGTTGTAAATGCTCTTTTGAATAAGTCATCACATGTTCCATACAGAGACTCTAAATTGACCTACCTCCTTCAAAATTGTTTAGGCAAAGATGCCAAGACTTTGATGTTTGTTAATATTGACCCAGATAATGTAAATGAATCTCTTCAATCACTTCGTTTTGCTGCTAAGGTAAATTCATGTGAAGTTAATGCCTCAAGAAAGGTAAAGTAGAGAGTGGATCCTACTTTATTTATAAAAAATTAATTTATTAACTATTGTTTTTGGCTAATGAGTAATAACTTGTCCTTGTACACAGATAATATAACTAATGAACCTGTACAATATTAGCCTTCAAATCATCATTACCAAGATAACAAGTTTGTGTGCATCAATTTGATTGAGTTGCTGCAACAAGTGCACTTGCATAGAAAGTGTGAAACCTTGATGGTACCAATTAAAAATGAGGTTGATGATGGCTGGAAACACTTTAAAAAATACAACAACATCCCTCCCGCGATCACGCCGGTGCAACAAATTCTTCATCATCAATTTCCATCTAGAAAATCTGAGTAAACATTGTATGTTTAATTGTATAACCTTAGATTTATAATATTAATAATAATTTATTGTATTTTTAAAATTATAGTATATCCATCATGACTGAATTAACACCACAACAAATTAGTGTCAGCTTTGTTACTCAATATTACTTTATTTTGTCATCAAATACTAAAAACCTTTTCAAATTTTACAAGACCGAATCTGAGATGACTCATGAACACTCAACTGTTGTTAAGCAATTACCCGGAAATATTAATCCTAATGCAGCAGTTGGAGTTGATAATATTGAAAAGAAGATTTCAACCCTAGGCTATGAAGAATGTAAAGTCAAATTGACCTATGTTGACTCACAACGCTCATTGAATGGAGCTGTTTTTGTTTTTGTAGAAGGTGTTATGACAAGACAAGTTGACCAAAAGGAAATGAATTTCACTCAAACTTTCCTTTTGGCTGAACAAGAAAATGGATACTTTGTTAGAAATGATTATCTTCGTTTCATTCCTGATACATCTAACATTCCAACCACTGTTCAAGCTACTCAAAGCAATCCTCCACTTGCTGAATCATCAACCACTGCTTCTGTTTCCAGCACTTCAAGCAGTGAACATCACTCTAAATCACAAAATGGTCATCAATTATCCTTCTCTCTTAATCCATCCACTGTTAACATTGTTTCCTCTACTACCAACGGTTCTCACTCTCCAAGAAGTGAAGCCAGTTCAACTGCTGCTACAGCTGGTGCCAGTTCTGTTTATGGTGGAGCAGAAGAAAATCAATTAGATGATGAAGCTGAGGAAGAAGAAATTACAGTAGTTGAAAAGCCACAACAAAATCAACAACCAACTCAAGCTAAATCAACTACTAGTGTACCTGCTGAAAATAAGGAACCACACGGAACAATTTCTTATGCTGCTGCTGCTAGTGGTAGAGATTATAAGAATGAATCATCTGAACAAACTCAACCAAAACACAAGTCTGGAAAGAAACACAACAAGGAAAATAAGGAACACAAGACTGAACAACACAAGACCGAAAACAAGGAACACAAGACTACCACTGAACAACAACAACACAATAAGGAACACAAAGAACACAAGGAACACAAAGATCACAAAGAACACAAGGAACATAAGGACCACAAGAATGAACATCATAAGAATGAACACAAGAAACCAGCCACTGCTCCAGTAACTGGTGAACAAAAGCAAGTATCAGCTGAAAAGAAGGAAAAGACTTTCCGTGGAAAGGATCATCCACTTAATAAGCATGCTATCTATGTTCGTGATCTTCCTGTTGGCACTAAGGATAGTGATTTGAAGGAAGCTTTTGCAGCTTATGGTAGCATTATTGATATTAACAACAAGTCTGGTAAGGATCAATCATACAATAAGTATGCTTTGATTTTCTTTGAAAAACAACAAAGTGTTGATGAAGTATTGAAGAATCCAGCTGTCTCAATCAATAATCACCAATGTCCAATCACAAAATACCAAAGAAAGCCAAAACAATACCCAAGAACTCCAAACCAACCAACATCTACAACCACCACCAGTACACCAACAAAGACTGAGACCACTACTACTCCTGTCACCAATAATACTCAACAACCACGTAATAATAATAACAATAATCGTGCTCCAAGACAAAAGTATACTCGTGCCACCAGTAATGAAAGTGAATCAGAAAAGAAGTAAACCTAAAGACATTAGAAAATGGCTGAAATTAAATTGTAAAAACAAATGTAAACAAAATCAAAGAAGAAACAAAATTTTGCAGAATTAGGACTAATTCTTTTCGAAAGTAAATCATTCAATATTAATTTTCTCTATTTCCTTTGTTCTAAAGCTTTGTTCTAAAAATCGTTCCAAATCATACTGAAATTCACATTTGAACATTTCAAAAATAGAATACCATAATATTGTGAATATTAAAAGTAAATTACATGTTAGGGATGGGAAAGTCCTATTGTGAATGAGGCATGTAGTGTAATTCTAACACCACGATCAGCTCATTTATCTGAAGTGTTGGTGGCGTAACTCCATCCATGCCTTTTTACATCTGCAAAACTTTTTCTTTTGGTAAGCAAATGAGTTTGTTTTATTGAGGGCACATGTTTTCAAAATTAAGACAAGAAACCAACAATCAACACGAACCAATACAACGACACTGGTGGAAATTCTTGAGAAAAGGTTTTCAGGCATAATTGAGTCAACTACCACAACACTGCCTTGGAGTTTGGCTAATTTTAAAAATGCATGGGGCAATCCGGAGTGCCCTGTCTGTAGGGTATTGTCATTGTATTGAATAACTGTGATATCTGAGATATTTCCAAATAAAGAAGGTATTAAAAAATATTCGAATATTTTATACAAGCTCCTAAATGTATGAGAGCAAGCTGTAGAATTGATGTAACTGAGTCAGGTGATATTTGAGTTGTTTCCACCATTTCATTAAAAATTTGAATAGCATCTCTTCCTCTTCCATTTTTACCCAATCCATGAATTAAGGTAGTCCAGAGAGAAACATTAATCTTTGATCTACTTTGAGATTTGAGAGTATTAAATGTCAACAGTGCTTTTTCTATTTCTCCAAACTTGGTAAGCATTCTTAATAACACGTTCATAGCATTTACATCATTATTCAATTTGTTATTGTTCAAAATATTATCGAACAAGTTCATTCCTATCGCTTTGTCGTTTGATCGTATACATGCAGAAAGAAGTAAAATATTAATGGATGGATTATCTTTGATTCCAATAATAGTATTCATTAGTATGAATACTTTATCAAAATTGTTTTTCTTCAGAGATGCTTTAATTAGACGTCCATAATGACTTACATTTGGGTTAATATTAAACCTATCCTTCATAGAATTAAGCAACTCTTCTGTTGATTTAATATTTCCAGAACTTGCATAGGCATCCTAAATTTTTAGTATGGTTGCTTCATTAGGGTTTAAAAAGTATGAAATAGCTCAAAAGCTCTGTTTGTCTTATTGTTCTTTACAAAACCTGAAAGCATGTTATTCCAAGAGACAATATTCTTCTCTTTCATTTCGCAGAAAATAGAATAGGCAATATCTGGTTTTGAGTAATTACAATAAAATGATATTCACTCTCGAACACTTCTGGAAACCCACAAAGTTGTCTCAAAGTAAAATTCCATGTTATTTTTATCTTTCCCTTGTTTTTTTGTTTCCTTATCAATGATATCAAATCTTTACAATACTCCAAAGGTTTCATATCATTGCTTTTAGAATTGATAGCTGATATCATTGAAACTACCAAAGAAATAGAAACATCGCCTTTTTGCTTTAGGATTTCATACATTTCCAAACATTGTTCCTAATTATACCCTTCGGAAGGTTTGGGATGTTTTTTGAATTGATAAAGTGCTTGATCTAATTTTTTCTCTTCCACCAATTTCCTAACTGTTGTGTTGTATAGTGAAGAAATAGATAATGTTGTTAGATTCCGAAAGCTAATCATTTCTTTTATTCAAAAATAATTTAACCCATGTAAACAATTTGAATTCATTATTGGTGGATATTGTTTGAGAAGATTTGAAATCTAGTTCATTATTTGGAGGTAATTTTAAGGATTCAACATTTCCTAGTTTTACAATAAAAAGACTACAGCACCACAGGTTCCCAAGTTGTCTCCAACCTCAGTACTGATGTGGCTCGACGATGCTTAACTTCTCAAATCGGACGGGATGAGGTGCATTCATCGTGATATGGCCGTAGCCATTCAATACCTTAATCTGCCTCCTTTCAACAATCTCGGGAAAAGCAAAAGATTAAGTTAAATCCTTCATTCTCAATTTTAAATAAACATCAACTCTATAAAAGCATTCAATATTAACTGCCTCGACTCTTTACAATGAATATTCAAACAAACTATCTTCTTTCCATAAAAAAATAATAATATCAATTATTATTTCCAAATTCCGTAAAAAGATATGAGTCTAGACTTTTCAGTGCATTTACAATATGTGTGATTGTAAGAGAAACTACCAATTTCGTACTTCCTAAAGTTAAAATCGTTGTATTACGATATGAATCTAACTGTAAATCAGGCGGCAACAATATTGGCAATATTAAGCAACATACAAAGAATCCAAATAAATCGGTTTGAACTCTTGATAAAGTTACGGTATTGAAGAAACACAAAGGTTGTATTTCATTGCAATCAATTTCATTATCCATTAATCATATCAAAGAGTTCGATATTAAATATTTATCTAAGGAATGGGTAGTGGCTATCAGATACTACATATTTGTATAATTTTTGAATATTCTTTTTGTTAAAGGGTTTTCACGAGTTGAATCTTTTTAAGACGGTGCAGTCCAGAAGGCAATATTTTGCTACCCACCACTGATAGAGATCTTACACCACTTGCTACCAATTTGGACTTTGATTACGGTTTTGGCTAAGATCTCCGCCCGTCATCATGTTGAGAAGACAAAAACAACAAAAAGTGTTGTGTTTTACAACAACTTGAAACCTCCAAAACCAATATTCATTCACTGTATTGCTGTTAGTTTAAATAAGATATTCAAAGTATTGGTGTTGAAAGGTTAATCTTCATCCCTACCTATTGAAAACATACATTTCCGCACCAAGGTATTCCAAACCAAAACCAAGAACCGAGAAAGGTTGTTTGTTTTTGAAATTGTTCCAAGGCTTTTTCCCTGATAAATTCACTTGAACAAGCGTATCACAGTACACGCTCCAAACAACAACCAAAAAAATAATACCACCAAAACTCAGACTTTGTAGTAGCAATCAATCGCTGGGCAATATTAGTGTTGTTGGTCATCCGTTGAGACGAGAGAGGGAAACAGCAGCATCATAATTAATCTCCTTGCTAAAACTTACATAAGATTGACCATAATCTTCATCATCTTTGTATTCTACAAAATACACATTTTATCATCATCAAAAACAGTAACTTTTTGATTCTGTTATCATCATTAAATAGACCAATTTCATATTGGATATTATTGTAGAATAGTATTATATAGATAATTGTTATTAATCTATCACTTGATCCTAATTTATTTAATTTAAATCTATCAATGATGTATCAGCCAACAAAAAGTAAATACGAAACATTGCACAATCATGATGCAGTACAAGGAAACAGCAAACAATCATCAAACTTACTGCCATCACTTCAAAATTGCAATAAGAGCAAACAACCTTGTATTTGCTCAACTACAACTTCAACTTCACAAATTCAATCAAATATTTACCTCCAACAACAACCTTCCCGATCTAATGGTTATTTCAGTAATATGGACCATATGATTAATAGTAATTCATCCTATCAATTGTACAGACAACATTCCTTCTTAGATTCAGTCCTTACTTCCAACAATAACAATAATGGACTTCTCGAGCATGATAACACATTTCCAGATAATTATTCTACCAACATTCCAGGTACTGAACAAATATTAATGATATTAATGTGCAATGGTATGACCCCTGAATTCGATCAATTTAATGGTAAATTCAAAACTCCAACCTACAAGTACAGTACAAATAGATTAAGAACAGAAAATTTAAACACCAACAGTAGCAATGGTACAACACCATCCTCTTCTTCTTCCACAACACCATCCTCTAGTATATCCTCCCCTAATTGTAATGATAATCTTAAATCTCACCTTGAGAGCTCAAATACAATAACAATCATATCCAGAGAAGATATTTGCAACGTGAATGCTACTTGTAATTCTCCACAAAGAGAATCAATCTCTAGTAACAATCAACAATATCTTTCAGAATCTTCAAATAAGCTTGATGAAAACTTAACCCTTCCTCCTTCTCCATGCGTTTCAGACATTTCCGAATCGGAACAAGTTAAAATTCCAGAAGAAATAATTTTCCAACAAATGACCACCACCACTCCTACGACAGACCAAAACCTCATTCCTCACAAGATTGAATCTGTTATCCATGGTTCAACCGAATCATGTCGTATTTCTGATAGTCATGGCGAAACTACCGATGAATCCAGTGATGAAGAGGATGCTCCAAAAGCAAAATATCCAAAAAGAGAAGCAAGAGACCAACAAAAAACAATGAAACAAGACCTATCACTTGATTCTGCAGAATCATCTGGTTTTGTTGTTAAACCTACCAGGACTTACAGTTTCAGAGATGCCACTATCTATATTCTTTCTCAAATTGGTAAACCAATGACCGCAGTTGACATTACTAAGAACATATTTGATAACAAGATGGTTAAAAGCGCAGGAAAAACTCCTGAAAGAACTGTTGCAGCCATGATTTATCAAGAAATGAAAAAGAAGAAAAACACCTCTGAGTTTGCTTTATTTGGCTCTGGTCTCTTTGGTTTAAGTGCTTGGAAGAGTGATGACCACACAAGCCAAGATACTGCCAGTGTTTCCACTGACGCCTCCTTGTCATCAGTTGACAGAGCTGATAAGAAGAAAAAGGAAAAGAGGAAAAAGAGGAAACTTGCTACTAAACCAGAGAAGGAATCAGAGCTTTCAGAAGCAGAAAGTGATAATGGGATGTCCGTTTCAAAAAGAAAACCTAGAAAAATGCACAAACACAAACAAGCTTGTTCTTCTTCAAGTGAGGAAACCTCAATGACAGATTCTGAAGAAACAACAAGTAGTAAGAAGAGAAAACACAATGAATCAGAAGAAACAGCAATTATTATGACAGAGGAAGCTCTTTTCAAAACCTACATTTCCAAACTCAAAAAGAAGGATCAAACAGAATCCGATGAAGATGAATGTTTTGTTTGTAAGAATGGTGGTGATTTGATTTGTTGTGATTATAGAGGATGTAGAAAGGTTTATCATGCTTCATGTGTTGGTCTTAAAGAAGTGCCTCAAGGAGATTGGATTTGTCCTCATCACTATTGTGCAGAATGTAAAAAGAAATCATTCAGGAGCAAATCTTCTAAGAAGTGTTTCAGTTGTCCATATAGTGTTTGTGGTGAACATGGTTCTCTATTGAAAGATAAGATAGATAACGACAAGTATGTTTGCACAAAATGTAAACCAATGTGTGAGAACATTAAATAATTTATTTCACTTTACAATTTCAAATTTGATCTTATTGTTATCTGATTGTTGTTGGAATATCCCACCAATGGACATTGAGAGTGATAACAAGTCAATCACGACTTTCTCTCAGCGCAAGGAAAGAACAGTACTTATGGTAGGTACCTTCATATTACTGTGTGACAAATATCAACATTTACAGAGTTGTTCCAAACTCTTTGGACTAGCATTGCCAAAATCCGACCACCTTTCCAGTTTGACATTTAACAAACACAAAAAAAATTATGAAGAAACTCTTTTCCCGTACACCTAGCTTTCGTCCAAAATTTTCCAGTAGAATTGATAGCCATGAACAAACTGATGCTCTTGTAGGAGATGTTTATCCTGGTCCTCATACAACTAATGGTCAATCATCAATAGTTAATAGTGCACCACTTAGTTCAACTAGTACTAATTCTCTTAACTCCACCACAATCAAATATATGTTATTTGGTGGAGAACTTGATGATTCAGATCCAAACAAATTACCACAATTTATTCTTGATACCATTGATTTCCTTCTCAAATATGGTCTAGAAGTTGAGGGTATCTTTAGAGTTTCAACTCATGAGACTAGAAAAGCCGATTTGATCAACAAGATGAATGATCGATATGCTAAAGAGAAGGATCCACACAAGAATTGTACATTTACATATAATGGTACAAATAGTGATGAAGTTTATTTTGCCTCTGCTGTTTTAAAACATTACTTTAGAAGTTTACCAACTCCACTCATCAAACCACAATTTTATGAAACTTTCATGTTGACAACTAAATGTAGAGATCAGGAAAGAAAAGACATGTTAAAGAATGCTGTCAGATTGTTACCTGTTAATTATTTTACTTTATTGAAAAAGATTTCAGACCTTTGTTTTGAAATTTCAAAACACAGCTCATCAAATAAGATGACATGCGAAAATTTATCCGTCTGTTGGACTCCTAATTTATTAATGTATGTTATTCATATTATTCATTTATTATTCATTTAGTGATTCAATATGATCTCAATAATTGTAAATGAATTGATCATTCATGGATCAATAACTCTCTTCAAATTGTTAAATCAAATAGTAATAATAATATGGATTTTATGGAACAAATGAAGAGAACAGGTGATGCTCAAAATGTAATTGCAGCTCTTTTCAGAGATTGTAAACAAATCTTTGAAGACGAAGAAGAGGTACCTGTTAGAAATGTAGAAAGAAAACGATCAGCAGCTCAAACTAAGAAATTCTTTTTGGGACTCACTTCACAAACTTCTCAAGAAGGAATGGCAGTTTACAATGGAGAAAAGAATGAAAATGGAGAGAAACATGGTCGTGGTATTTTAATGTTACCAAATGGTTCAGTATTTGAAGGTGAATTTAGAAATAACAGTTATGCAAATGGTAAATTGGTTTATGTTACAGGTGAACAATACGAAGGAAAGTTTATTGATGATTTGCCAGATGATGATAATGGTGTTTTCCGTTTTGCAAACATGTCAGTTTACACTGGTCAAGTAAAGAAAGGCCAATTGACTGGAGTTGGTGAATTGAAATACAAAGATGGTGGTATTTACAAAGGATCATTTGTAAATGGAAAGAGAGAAGGAAAAGGAAGTTTTGAATTTTATGAAGGAAATCAAAAAGTTAGACATTACGATGGTGATTGGGAAAATGATTCAATGAGTGGTCAAGGTACCCTAATTAACACAACTATTCAACAAGTTTATACTGGTCAATTTAAGAATAATGTTTATCACGGACAAGGTGTTTTAATTTCTGGTTTAGAACAAAATAGATGTGAAGGTGAATTTGAGAATGGTGTTGTAAAGAATGGTTCTGGAAGTTTCACTTCACTGAATAATGAATTTATTCAATTTGAAGGATCATGGAAGAATTGTCAATTCACAGGTAAAATTAAGATTTTCAATTTCCAAACCAGATCATTAGAATTTGAAGGTGATATGATTGACTCTAGAAAGAATGGTTTCGGTAAATTAGTTTATTCAGATGGATCATATTATGAAGGTCAATTTAATAATGATGAAATGACTGGTACAGGTTCATTTGTTGATTCTGATAGAGTTTACAATGGTCAATTCGTTAAAAGTTTATTCCATGGTAAAGGAAAGTTAAAGGCAACTTTCAAATCTAAGGATTATGTTTTTGAAGGAGAATTTAGAGAACACCAACCATATAATGGTGTTGGTTCAGTTGTTGTGAGTAGAAAAACTGGAGATTATTGGGATGGTGAATTTAAGAATGGAAAGTTTAGTGGAAAGGGTCGTCTCACATTTGAAGATGCTTCTGTTTATGAAGGTAATGTTAAAAATTCACTTTGTGAAGGAAAGGGTGTTGTCACCTATCCAGATGGATCAATTTATTCTGGATCATTCTCAAATGATGAAAGACATGGTCCTGGAACACTCACTATTAAGGATGGAGATGAGAAGGATTTCATGATTGTCTCAATTAATCAAGTTTGGGATCATGGTGTTTTAGTTTCACAAGAAGAACCTCAATCACCTGCTACATTGGATGAGAAGGAATCTCTAATCTTTTCATTCCTTGACTCATTAGAGAAGGAAGAACCTCTGAGATTTGGACCACTTGTTGGTAAAGAACAACGACCTTACATCTCAACTGCCTTAACAAAAGCAAAGGAAAATCCAAATACTTCAATCTTGTATGAAATTCTCTATCAACTCTCAAAATGCAGGCGTTAACATGTTGACAATAAAAGTAAAAATCCAAACATTGTAACAATATTTCTCAATTTCAAATACTTGATGATGATTCAAATTTTCGGAAATGTTCATCCATTGATTCAAATTTTGATTTTTCAAAGTTAAAAATAAAACCAATCAAATAACAATCAAAAAAATGAATCATCAACATCTCTCAAAATTTGCTCAACCATCATCACTGATGAGAGTGTTCAGTGCTGGTACTAGAAAATGTAAAGGCTTTTCTCTTGTTCAATCATCTTCTTGGATTAATAATAGGAAATTCCAATCAAATAATATTAGACAATTTTCATCAACAAGTTTGAATAGGAATGAAAAACAAGCAAGACAAGATTTGTATTCCTATGAAGTTTATGCTCTTCCGACAGAAAGAGATTATGATAGAATGATTCCGGATAGTGTTGAAGATAAACAAACTATTGTTGATTTGAATATGGACATTAGAAATGTATTAAATTATGTTCTTTTCTTGGCTTGTGATAAATATTCAGCAGAACGTTTAAAAGGATATCAAGAACATAAATTTAGTTTTGGAAAGGATAGACTTGTTAGTATTTTACAGTTAGCTCATGATGATTCAACTAGTCATTCAGGAAAAAAGCGAAGTTTAGAAAGTATTCTGGATAAGTCAACCACTGATTATATTGATATTATTGATGCTGTAAATTCTCACGTTCAATATATTAATAGAGAATTGAACAGACTTGATTTAAGTATTTCAGAGGAATACTATTCTGGTTCACCAAAAATTTCTGCAGAGGAATCAAATACTTCTCTTGCACAATGTGAAAAGGATATTGAAAAATTGAATAGTGTTTTTAATAAGATGTATTCTATGGCTGATGTTGATCCATTGGATGATGATCTCATTGATAATGAAGCATATCACCCAATTGCATTGTATCTTAAGAATAAGATGAGAATAGTTTCTGTTAAAATGGACTTACAAAAGGACAAAGACAAGTTTAAGGATATTGAATCATTTCTCAAAATGGAACATGACAAGGATGAAGTTTTGGCTATGTGTAACAAAATTCAAGAAAGAGCTCTCCTCTATATGTCAACTCTACAATTGACAAAAGCCTATTCTGACATTACTCTATGCACTCATATTACCAAACTAGTAGTTACAAAAGATGATACCAAGAAAGATATTTTAATTACTAGAGGATTAATTACATTACAATCATTAATTTACATGTACTCACTCTTGAAGGAATATGTTGTTATCATTAATAGAAAAGTTGATTTTGATTTTACTACAGAAAATCCAAAAGATTTACATCACTTTTTTGTTGAAAATTTCAAGGTTGTTCAACCAGTTATGTTTGACAATCAAATTGTTGAACTCGATTCTCAACGTTTAGCTTCTCTAGTAGATTTGAAAAATATTTCCCTTAAACTTGCTGTTTATGCTTCTAATCAACTTGAAATGCTGAAATATGATTTAGATGGTAAGAAGTTTGAATTTTTAGATAAATACCAGAAAGATTTAGACCTCACCATGAAAGTTCTCAAATTCCAAGCAATTTATGTAGTCCTTAAAAAAGCTTTATCATTCACTCTTTGGGCAATTGCTTCTATTTGGCTCTTTAGATTTATTTCACGAAAGCTTGAAGGAGAACCACTATTCAAATAAACAATTTTAAATTAATTTAAAATTGTAGATGGAAATAAGAACCTTATTGAAATTGTAAATTGAGAATGGCGCCAAAATCATTTTAAAAAATTACGTTAATTGAGGAGAAGGAATTTATTTGATGGCTGAACAATTATTGATGAATGCAGTTGAAAAGGGAGATCTCCAACAAGTTTCAACCCTTATTGTAGAAACAAATGCTGATGTGGATTTTATTGATGAGGGAAATAGAGGATTCACTCCATGTCATTTAGCTTCGGAAAATGGTCTGATGAGTGTTTTGGAATTAATATTGACTTATAATTGTGATCCGAACATTCCAAGTAATGAACAAGTTGGATATTTGACTCCTCTCCATATTGCAACATCGAAAGGATATAAGAAAATTGTTGAGACACTTTTGAATTATTATGCAGATCCTAACATGCAAGATATTAATGGTTATACTCCTCTGCACATTGCCTGTAGGAAGGGATTTTTGGAGATTGCCAAACTCCTTCTCGCAAAAGGAGCTGATGTTGAGATAAAAGATGAGCAAGGTAAAACACCTTATTATTGGGCACAAGAATACAAACATGATGAGATTTTACCATTCCTTGAAGTGTTTGCTTTCAGTTCAATGAAAGATCTTCCACCAATGCCTCTCGATCCTGCCACAGAAGCAAAAGCAAGAGAAAAGCTCGCTCTCTACGACTATACTAAACATCATGATTCTACCAAGGTTACAATTCATGTCATTAAGAAACAAGATACAACCAAAACGAAAAAGAAAACAACTAAGAAAAAGAAGAAATAAGGAGTTTTTCTTCATATTATCAAATTGTTTGATCAACTGAATTATTCCTGAATCGGATATCTGTTTGAGTTTCTATTCAAGAAGCAGTAGGGACCAAATAATTAGCGGAGTTAATCATAAGGAGTTCGTTAAGAATTGTAATTTGAAAAGAAAAAAAAAATGAAGAGAGTCTTATTGGTAGCTACCATTTTGGCTGTTCTCGCTGTTTCTGTCTTTGCCAAGACAATCACAGTCTCACTCAACAAGAAGGTTTTGGATCATTCTGATTCCAATGCTGTTGCTTGGTTCAACAATATCCGTATTGCTCAAATGACCAAGGTTGGTGCTGTTCCTAACAGACCATACTTGAAGACTGGTGCTTCTCCAGTTGTTCCATTGAACGATTTCTCTGATACTCAAGTATGTATTTTCATCAAGTATTGTTCTCTATAATTCCGTTATTTTTCCTGTTATTATTTTGTGTTAAAATTGATTTTTGGTGATCGATGTTAATTTATATTTGATTTGATGATGACAATTAATAACAGTACTATGGTTTTGTCAGTCTTGGTACTCCACAACAAAATTTCAAGGTTATTTTCGATACTGGTTCTTCCAACGTTTGGGTTCCATCTGAAAGTTGTTGGTCTATCACTTGTTTGTTGCACAACAGATACGATCACACCAAGTCCTCAACTTATGTTGCCAATGGTCAAAAGTTCAACATTACCTATGGTAGTGGTGGTGTTAACGGATTCTTATCTCAAGATGCTCTCTCTTGTGGTGGTATTCCAGTTAAGGGACAAGTTTTCGGTGAAGTTATGAGTGAACAAGGATTGGCTTTCTTGTTCGGTAAGTCTGACGGTATTGTTGGTATGGCTTTCCCATCTATTTCTGTTGATGGTGTTACTCCAATGTTCAACAATATGATGAATCAAAAGTTGGTTGACAAGAATTTGTTCTCATTCTACTTGTCAAAGACTTCTGGTAGTACTGCAAGTGCTATGATTTTGGGTGGTATTGATACTAAGTATTATACTGGTCCATTGACCTATGTTCCATTGGCCAATAGAACTTATTGGGCTATTAGAATCAACGATGTTGGTGTTGGTGGTGACTACAAGGGTGTCTGTCCTCCAGGTGGTTGTCTTGCTGCTGTTGATACTGGTACTTCCCTCATTGCTGGTCCAGCTTTGAAGATTGGTCCTATTATTGAATCTTTGAACATTGCTAAGGATTGTTCCAACATTGATTCTAATCCTGATGTTACTTTCAAGATTGGTGGTGTTGAATATACTTTGAAGCCAAGAGACTATGTCTTGAAGATGACTCAATTCGGTCAATCTGAATGTATTGCCGGATTCATGCCATTGGCTTTGCCACCTCAATTTGGTGACTTCTGGATTCTTGGTGACGTTTTCATTTCCACTTATTACACTGTTTTTGACTATGATGGAAGCCGTGTTGGTTTCGCCAAGGCCAATCAAAACTTGTAAATAAATTAACACAAGTTCTTTAATATTGTACCCTCAATAACTTTACACATTTAATCGGTTTAATGATTTGATTTGAATTTTGATTTGTTCTCCTTTTGAACAATCATTGTCAGTTGTAAAACTGGTTAGCTGATTAAAGAGACGATGAACTTTAAATAAAAAAATGTGGAAAGGTTGGAATGATCTTGTGGGCACAGTGACTGGTGGAAATCATCACACCTCTACGGAAAATAGTGAAGAAAGTGAGGCATCAAATGAAGCAACAAATAATTCCTCCTCCGTACCATCATCAGAATATTACACCAAAGATGATTTTGAATTGATCAATAATAAGGAAGATGCAGAAATACATTTAGTTATTTTAATTGCAGGAATGGGTGCTAGAAAGGGACATTACCTTTCCGATTCACTTCTTGTTCCTTTTGGTAAATGGTTTGATATTAACAAGTGTCAACAAGCAATGAAAGAAGAAGTTTCCAATTGTTTCAAATCTTATGCAAATGATCAGGTTAAAAAGAGATCTCCTCATATTTTGATTCGATCAATTGATTATTGTTCAACTGTTAGAGAAGAAGGAGGTTATAATGAAAAATTGAATCTTATTTCAATGAAATCAGGTGTTCAATTCCTTCGTTTAATTGCCAATGAATCAATGATTGATGTTTTAATGTATAATAGTGAAAAAATCAAACAACAAATGCAAACTGTAAGTGTCAGGAATTGTTGAAAATTATATTGATGAATTACATTACAGACTGCTGTCAAACAAATTAATGAAATATTTGAGGAATTTAAGGATGTTCCAATCAAATCAGTTTCATTTGTTGGACATTCACTTGGTTCTGTTCTTGCCTTTGATATTCTTTATCAACATCAAGAATCTGGAAATACTCTTTTAAAGATGAATCCTAATAGATGCTTTTTAGTTGGAAGTCCACTTGGTTTGTTTTTGACAATGTCAGTTCAAACAACCAACCAATATTTAGAAGCATTCCATTGTGTTAATCCTCAAACAAATAAGAAACAATTATTGAAGGAAATTGATGTTTATCACTTGTACCATCCTTATGACCCTGTTGCTTATAGATTGGATCCTCATTTAGATTCTAGATTTGGAAAACATGATCCTCATAGCTGTATGTTGTTATTTCACATTCTGATTTGTTAATTATTCAATAGTGGAGTATTTTGCTAGAAGATTTAATCCAAATCATTATGTCAATCAATTCAATAACTATGTAAGTAACACTTTAAAATAGATTATTCGAAACAATTTTCATTAGAAAGCTAAGATATTTGGAAATCAAGAAAAGATTGATGAAGAATTAAGTGAACTCCTTAAACAATATGAAATGTATGTTAATTTTGAGAATAATTTATCTAACTTTCTTTATAGTATTGATTATTGCCTTCCAGTAAACTCTGAGCTTGTTATTAATGAGTATTTGAGTGCTGGTGATGTACATTTGAAATATTGGAACAATACTGAAGTTATTTGTTTCATTTTAGAGAAAATGAATTTGATTTCTGCCAACAAATCTGAATAAAATCCGCCAGCTATTTTGTACATCAGCTTCCTAGTTGTATTTACTTTTCAGTCTACTTTTTTGATCGTTTTTCTGACATTACTCCCAATCTATAACCAAGAAGTAAAAGTAAAAAGTGTTCATCAGCTTTGATGTTATTCTTTGCATCAATAAAGAGCTGACGAATTTCATCATCTGTTCTACACATTTCAGCGAGCATTGAAGAGTAATGTTGAAGGGAACTATTAGTAAATGAGATACATTGCTCATTTTGATTTTGAGGAGGTGGTGGAGGTGGTGGATTATTAGTTAAATTAGTTGTGGTTGGATGGGAGGTAGATTCTGAAAGGAATGAAGATTTGGAATTAACATTAAAACCAAACGAAGATGGTAAATTTTGTGTTCTTTCTTCTTTTTCTGCGAACACTGGAAGGTGATTACTTGTCGGTTCATCTCCTCCCAAATTCGAAAGTGATGGAAGTACTAAAAATCCTGATTGACTATTATCAAAAAGAAAAGATCCTCCACTGTTGGTATTATCCAAAAAACTCTTTTTCAAAAATGAAAAATTACTATTACTGGCATCGTTATTCATTCCATGATCTAACAGGGACGATTCATGCTCCTTTTCCACATGAGAATTATGCAACTCATAAATTGAAGGTATCGAATTTGAGTGGGCATTTGAGTGAAAATTCCAATTATTAAAACCTATTGAATTACTTCTCGAACTACAACTTTGTTCCATTGAATTACTATTGGATTGTTGTGTATGATGTTTAACTTCATTGAGGTTGTTGAGGTTATTGTTATTGAGATTTTCACTTATTACCTCAACGTTCTTAACACTAACGGTTTCAGGTGTTTCTTCCTTAACAGGAGAAGTTTCAATATTAGATGTAGTGCTCTTCTTCTTTTTCTTTCCAGTTTTCTGAGTTGTTTCTTGAGGTGTTGGTTCTGTTACCTCTTTTGTTTCTTTTATTTCTGGTGTTTCTTTTGGAGGAGGCAACAGTTCATCTCCTTTTTTAATTTGTAATCTGTACTTTTGAAGGTGACTCTTAATATGATCAGTCTGTTAGAAAAATTGATTTGTTAAATTGTTAAATTAACTCTTTTGAAATACATACCGTTACACGAGAAACACCCATTAAATTCTTGATTGCTTTAGGGGCAGCATTATCAAGTCCCAACACAGAAACAGCTTCCACAAATGATTGATGTAATTCATTGGTCCATGATAATCTTTGTTTTTTGTTTTTAGCCTGAAGATCTTCAGAATCACCCGATGAAACAGAAGGAGAAACTGTTGCTTCAACTGTTCTCTTTTTCTTATCATCGGATGATGATAATTGATCATAAGAGGAGTTGGGTAGTGATTTTGATTTTCTCTTTGTTTTAGATTCCTTCTTATTTGACTTTGTAGAGTTATTGTTATTTATATTATTACTCACAATACTATTGGTACTAGTGCTTGTTTGTTGTTGTTGTTGTTGAAGGCTACTGGAAGAGGAGGTAGTACTCATTGATGACGAGGCTCCTCCATATGAATCAGAGTTATTATTATTCATCATATTCATATTATTATTATTATTATTATTGAGTACATTATTAGTAGCTACCACTCCTACAACTCCTTGGTGATGCTGATGATGAGCTGACTGATGTTGGTGCTGCACTTGTTGTGAGGAGATTGTTTGTTGCGGAACAAGCAGAGGTGGTTTTTGCATTTTTTGTTCTAATTTGTACAACAAGCTTCATGCTAAAGCTTTGGGAATGAAGACTGAACATATATTGGTGAAAGAGGTCATTGATCAAACAAATACGTTACGTTAAGTCACTACACACGATGTCTATTGACTTTGTATTGGTAGTGAGCTTTTTATTCGGAGAGGTTACTCCTTTTGAGAAGAAAGAGCTTATTGGAGTGATTGTGGCAGGGAAATAACTTGAAGGATTGTAGTATTTTAACAAGGGTGAAAATTATTTGATATTCCAATATAGTTCTGTAAGGACTATGGAGATAACGGTTTATAAAAATTTTTAGAATCGCAATACTTACTTTTGGTTGAGAATAAAGGTCCTAAAAGGATGAATTTGAGAATCTGTAGTATTGGAAGAAGGAAAATCCACACTCTGTTGTTCAAACCTATCAGGATTGAATTGATTTGATTGTTTTCCCCAAACTCTAATATCTGAATTCAATAAATTAAAAAGAATGAGAAGTTTTGAACTCTTTGGAATATTGTAATGACTTCTACTAGTATTTGGAAGAGGTTTTCCACTTCCAACTCTACAACTTTCCAAAGCTTCACCTGCATATGTAAATACTGGTGCTGCCAACCTGAATGTTTCTTGCACAACTCTGTTGCAATATTTAAATTTGTATTTAAAAGTTCTGAATAGGACAGTCTTGTCCTCTCTTTGAGAGAAATTCTCGTCAACTTCTTGTTGGACTAATTGTTGATACTCAGGATTTAGAGATAAGTAATGAAGAGCTCGTGTCACATATAATAAAACATGTTCTTGTCCGTCACAAAATGCTCTACTATTAGCTGGCAGTTGTAATTTACAAATGGATGGGATTGGAAGAGGTAGATTAATAGTTGATTCTTTCTTGTTTTTAGATGATCTCTTGAACATGGGTAATAGTGTTCTCTTAGGTTGAAGTAGTGAAATACTCCTACTAAGGCAGGATTTCAATAATTTCATTAAAATATTCTTTTGTTGATTGGATGATTCAAAACTAGTCAAATTCGATGTGGGACTGATTTTTGTGGAATTATCTGGGGACTCTGGCTTGCATACTGCCTCTGTAATATTAGAAAGCAATGAAGAGAGGTAATCATCAATATTAACGGACACAAATTTTTGTGAATGTCTTTGTTCTTCGAGAACAAGACTCTCCATGCTCGATGTTACCTCTTCATTGAATAACTCCATCCAGGATGTAGTAAGTTGAGTTAAATTTTCATTCAAAATTTTCTCAAAGTTGTTTGGATCCAAAGTATTTAAAATATCTTCTTCATCCAATGATTCTAATCCATTATGAAATTTGGTAGAGATTAGATTCATATTAGTGACATGCCTATCCCTACAGTCACTAAAATTATGTTTGAGTTTTGGATTATTAACAATCTCAAAATATGTATTGGAATCACTATTGCGCTTGTTAATAAAATTGTGCTGAAATATTAACATACCTAGTTATTAAATAATTATCAAGAAATAAACTAAGTCTCCACATACTACAACCAAACATTTGAGATTTCAATATTTGATATTTTGGAAAGAGGAACACATTGTCCAATTTTTGTTGATAGTCCCAAGCAAATTTACAATTCTTGCAGGGATAATATCCCACACAATCATTCAGCAATTTTGTCATCCAAATCTTGCACCAATAACAAGAGCAAGATTGATAACTTGGATCTTCCATTGAAAGGAATGTAGCCATATTATTTTGTCTTCTTTTGTACTTATTTTGCAAGCTGTTAAGAAAAGAAGTAGAACTCATAGCTCGTGTTAAACTTGGCTTATTGGCATCATTATTGTAGATAACAACACCTTCATCAGGATTAAATTGATAACTATGTTTTTGATATTTAAAAAGAGGTGAATCATCTTCTTCGTTACTACTTGTACTACTACTATCAGATGATGAGGTCGGAGATGATGGATGGTAATTATTTGGTTGAACATTTGCAGGATCATAATTTTGGGAAGGAATATTATTGGGAGTTGGAGGTATTTGATTATTACTAGCATCTTCGTTATGATACAAATCAATATTGGAAATATTTGAAAAATAGGGCCTGTTGAAAAATCGTAAGGTAAAATAGTGGAAATGTGAATAGCCTGGCAGATGCGTAGCTTTACTAATAGTTCTCACATGTTTTCCATAAATATAAACAATTATAAGAGCCAATATGTTCAATAGAACAAAACAGGCTGCAACAAAAACCAACATTTCGGTTTTGGTACAATCTATTACTATATAATATTATTGTTTTTGGTCTTGAAAATATTCATTCAAAAACTATCTACTCTAAAATCAGAGAAGTGTGATGATGAAATGTACACGAGAGAAGAAAGATGAAAATCCCAAGAGAGAATATTCTTCAAATTTTTTCTTCTTTCCGGAATGTTGAAAGGTGCGCGAAATGTTTTGCCCAAAAGCTTGCAAGAAAAAGTCCATGATTGAATTCGAGTGCAAGCAGCTCAACACACCGTAATTGCTGTTTATTGTCATCTTTGCAAAATGATAGAGTTTATGTAACATTGTAGGATTGTTAAAGAAGGTGATGGTCATAGATGTTGGTGTTGGGTAAATGTGTTGAAAAATCCAACCATTGTGAATTTCACAATTCCTAATGTCAAAAAGTTAACAACGGAAAGTGGTGACCGTTTGCAACCTTAATCATCACTCATGTGTCATACTTGAAGAGTTTTAAATTACTGCTCACAAGGAAATTGTAAAGCTAACTTGAAATTAAGGGAAAAAAACTGTAGTTCTTATCTTTGCTCTAATTTCATCACCAAATATTGAATAAACGAATATGGATCTGACTCCTTTCGTAACATCCCATTTGCATAAAAAAAACCATTAAACCAATAAATCTGCTGATTGATCTATTCGGTCGGAAACTGAATTCATTGCTAATATATCTTCATAGAAACCATCAGTTATTACGCCTCATTCAACAGTTGATTATGTAGGTTGAGTATGGTGGGTAAAATAATATGAGTTCATATCGAGGCAAATTGAAGTGTCTTTTTGCTTGGATTCGGAGAATCACAGAACAAAACCATCACCGAATTGAAACAAAGCTTACAAAAAAAAAATGAGAGCATCATCACACTTGCTTAAACAACACTGCTCCTCCAAACGAGCATCAGGTAAAAAACTGTTGAGTAATACTGTTGCTTCTGTACTTGGTACAACAGCAAATGGCAGAGCCTTGTCAAGTACCATTGTATCATCATCAATCAAGAATAATTTATTTGCCAACAAGAATAATTTATATAACAAACCAAATCATTCCAAGAGAAGCTTTTCGACAAGTTTATTGTCCAGAAATGAAGAATCTATGGAAGAAGAACCAATCGAAAGAGAAGTTATGGAATATGACGTTGTAATTGTTGGTGCAGGTCCATCTGGTTTATCTTGTGCAATTAAATTAAAACAATTGGCACAAGAATCGGGAAGTGATATTAGTGTATGTGTTTTGGAAAAGGGACAAGAAGTTGGATCTCATCTCTTATCAGGTGCATGTATGGAAACACATTCACTTGAAGAATTATTCCCAAATTTCAGAGAACTTGATGTACCTTTCTATACACCTGCCACAAAGGATAGAATGTTGTTTTTGACAGAGAAGAGAGCATTACCTTTACCAACAATTTCCGAAATGAATAATCATGGTAATTACATTGTTAGTTTGGGTCAAATTGCCAAATGGTTATCTGAACAAGCAGAAGCTTTAGGAGTTGATATTTTACCAGGTTTTTCTGCTGATCAAGTCGTTTATGCTGATGAAAATAATGATAGAGTCATTGGTGTCATCACAAAGGATGTTGGTATCGGAAAGGATGGAAAGAGAAAGGACAATTTTGAACCAGGTATTATGCTTCAAGCAAGACAAACAATTTTCTCTGAAGGATGTAGAGGATCACTCACTAAAACTCTTTATGCCAATCAGAAATTTAAATTGAGAGAAAATTGCACACCACAAACTTTTGCTCTCGGAGTTAAAGAATTATGGGAATTTCCAGAAGATCACCCAACATTTGACAAGGGACTTATTACACACAGTGTTGGTTATCCATTAGATGCTCACACTTATGGTGGTTCATTCATGTATCATTTCAATGCTGATGGTGCCAATAGAGTTGCTCTTGGTTTAGTTACTGCATTAGATTATGAAAATCCAACTCTCAGTCCATATAATGAATTCCAAAAACTTAAACATCATCCAGAATTTAAGAAAGTTCTCGAAGGTGGTAAATGCATTTCATATGGAGCTAGAACTCTCGTTGAAGGTGGTATTCAAGCTCTTCCAAAACTTTCATTCCCAGGTGGTGTTTTAATTGGTGATACTGCTGGTTTCTTGAACGTTCCAAAGATCAAGGGTATTCACACAGCCATGAAATCTGGTATTTTGGGAGCTGAAAGTGTTTTTGAAGCTCTTACAAAGGATCAAGTTGAAGCAAGTACATTCCAAGAAAGATTCAAGAGTTCTTGGTTATACAACGAACTCTACAAGGAAAGAAATATTAGATCCTATTTCAAATATGGTCTCTATCCTGGTCTTTTATTGGCTGGTGTTGATTCAATTGTTTTTCGTGGAAAGACACCATGGACTGTCAAGATGGAAACTTTAGATAATGAACATACCAAACCAATTTCTGAAGTGAAAAAGATTGAATATCCAAAACCAGATGGTGTTATCAGTTTCGATTTGTTGACTAATCTCCAACGTTCTGGAACCAACCATAATCACGATCAACCAGCTCACTTAAAGTTGAAGGATGATTCCATACCTGTAAATGTTAACCTCAAAGTTTATGGTGGTCCTGAACAATACTTCTGTCCTGCCCGTGTGTATGAATTTATTCCAGATGAACAAGGAAATCAAAAGCTCAAGATTAATGCCCAAAATTGTCTCCACTGTAAGGCATGTGACATTAAGGATCCAAAGCAAAATATTAACTGGACTGTCCCTGAAGGTACTGGAGGTCCATCCTATCTTATTATGTAAATTTTTGTTAATTAAATATTTATTTATGGTGTTTTTGTAAAGAAGATGATTTTAATTTTGCAAATGCTTTCAAAACATTTCGTTCCTTTTGATTATTGTTGATACAAGGAGAGGATGTGTTCAATTGTTCAAGTTGCTTAGAATGAAACACCAATTGTATCTTCTCCATCATTTGAATGCAAGCAGATGACTCGACAATTTGCCCTAATTTACAATGACAATTCATCTTTAATTGATAAAGTGAATTCAACTCGATCAAATCAACTTGTGGGATGTTATTAATTGGCTCAGAGTTGCTACAAAATAATTGAATTAATTTTTGATATCCTATTAATGCATTCGAATACTCCTCTAATTCTAAACATTTATCTGAATAGTTTCTTACAATTAAAATCAATTCATTCCTATTGTGTTTATGTTCCTCCTTCTCCATCACATCAATTAATATTCTCATTATCAACAAGGCTTTATGAATCATTCCAACACTATTGTAAAGCCTAACCTGATATTTGAGCGCTTCCTTCTTATCATAAACATGATTCGATTTTTGAGCAATCCTTTCAATACTATTCTCATCTAAGGCTAATTCCTCAATACTTAAATACTGTCCATCGAATAAGCTTTCCATTAATTGTTGTTCCATTATTTTTTGTTGTATTCAAGGGTAAGCTCTCCATCAAAATATAAGCTTGCGTAATTGTGATCTATTTTTGTCTTTTAATTGAAAAACAATAGATAAAAAAATGAGTATTCTCGAATATAATGGAGCCGGTATTGTCGCCATGACTGGCAAGAATTGTGTGGCCATCGCTGCCGATACAAGATATGGTATTCGTCAACAAACTGTAGGAACTGATATGCAAAAGATTTTCAAGATTCACGATAAATTGTTTATTGGATTGAACGGATTGGCTACTGATGTTCAAACTGTTAATGAAAAACTGAAATTTAGAATGAACATGTACAATCTTAAGGAAGAAAGAGACATCAAACCAAGTAGTTTTGCCAATCTCATGTCTAATATTCTCTATGAAAAGAGGTATGTAATTTTCCCGATCAAAATATTCTTACAATCTCATCGTCATCATATTGATAACAATAATACTATTAATACAATAGATTTGGACCTTGGTTTATTGAACCAGTTATTGCAGGACTTGAAGGACCAGAAAATAAGCCATTTATTTGCGCTCAAGATTTGATCGGAGCTCCTTGTTTTACTGATAACTTTGTTGTTTCTGGTACTTGTAGTGAAGCTTTATACGGAATGTGTGAATCTTTGTATAAACCAGATATGGAACCAGAAGATCTCTTTGAAGTTATTTCACAATGTCTTTTGGCTGCTGTTGATAGAGATTGTATTTCTGGTTGGGGTGCTGTTGTTCATGTAATCACTCCAGATAGTATCACAACCAAGAGACTGAAGGTCAGACAAGATTAATTGCCTTTCATTCATTGTACACTTAACATGTCATTGTAAATTTAATACCTCATAAAACTATTTAACTTTCTAATAATGTTGTAACTTGATAGTAGTTCCATGTGTTCGTGGTTATTGCATTATCCAGCATAAGACAGTCTAATCCAATTTTTAAAAAATGCTCAAACCAACATCCCTATCGTTGGTATTAATGGTTATTTTGGCCATCCTTTCGGTTTTTGTTGGAGCAGACGAAGTTACACATAAAGTATGTTCTCCTGATTATAGTAAATTTATACTGAATAACAAAAATAATAATTTAAAACTTTGTAATGATTAACTGTCGTTAGTATGAAGTTGGAGATAATGTTGTTTTGTGGGCAAATCACGTAGGACCACATTACAATCCTTTGGAAACATATCCTTATTATGAATCACATGTTCCTGTCTGTAAACCAAATGATCCTACACATGGAGATTTTAAATTGGAATATAAATCACTTTCTCTCGGAGAAGCTTTACAAGGACAAGATCTTGTTAAAGTTTACGGAATTGAAACAATTTTCAGAAGTATGTTTTAATTAATATTGTATTGTGTTCGAACAAGTGTTTAGAGAATACACCAATCACTCGTTTATGTAAATTGCCAATCACTAAGAAGGAAATTGATCAATATATTTATGCAATTGATAATCAATATTGGTATCAATATTACTTGGATGGTATGTAATTTTTAATCATCATAATATTAAATAATAATAATTCAAGATCTTCCAATGTGGGCCATGATTGGAGGTTACGCCTTGTCAAAGAAGGGAGATACTGTAGAAAAAGTACCTTTTGTTTATACACATCAAATCTTTAATTTGGAATGGAATGAGGATCGTATTGTTAGTGTAAATTTAACTTCTAGTAGAAGAAAGCCTCTTTTGGATAACACACAAGAAATTACTTTCACTTACGAAGTTAATTGGAATAATAATCCTAATATTAATTTTGAGAAACGTTTTGATCTCTACCTTGAACTCAACTTTTTCCAACACAAGATTCACTGGTTCTCAATCATTAATAGTTTCATGATGGTTTTATTCTTGAGTGCTGTAGTTTTTATGATTTTAATCAGAACTCTCTACAAAGATCTAGCTGCTCTTGAAAAACATGCCAAATCTAAAACTGGTGGAGATATGGAAATTGGAACAGAAAATGATAGTGAGTTTGATATTATTGGAAGTGGAGACTCTTCTGATAGTGGTCCTTGGAAAATGTTACATGGTGATGTATTCCGTAAGCCAGCAAACCTTACATTATTCTGTGCAATTCTTGGTACTGGTCTTCAATTATTATTCTTGGCATTTTATTTGATTCTTCTCTCTATTATCAATACTTGGTATGATACTCGTGGAGCTTTGTTGAGAGCTTTCATTTTCACATACTGTATTACAAGCTTTGTTGGTGGTTATTTCAGTGGACATTTCTACCTCAAATGGAAGGGAACTGGAGATAGATGGATTAGAACAGCTCTCTGGACAGCTTGTATTTTCCCATTCACTGTATTTATTACATCCATATTATTGAATTTCTTGGCTATTTCATATAATGCTTTGATTGCCATGCCATTCACTACCATGCTTACTGTTTTTGTTATGTGGTTGTTCATTACTCTTCCACTAACATTTATTGGTACAATCTTTGGCAGAAACTTCCCTTCAAAGAATGTTGGTAAATCAAGTCAATTCCCATGCCAAGTCAATCAATTCCCAAGACCAATTCCAACTAAGCCATGGTATTTCAGAACATTTAGCATGTTTATTTTTGCTGGTATTTTACCATTCGGAAGTATCTTTATTGAACTCTATTTCGTATTTACTTCATTCTGGAATTACAAGTTTTACTATGTTTATGGATTCCTTTTATTGGTATTTGCAATTCTAGTTGTAGTTATTGGTTGTGTTTCAGTTGTTACAACATTCTTCCTTTTGAATAGTGAAGATTGGAGATGGGTGTGGCACTCAATGATTGTTGGTTTCAGTACTTCATTCTACATTTTCCTCTACTCAATTTACTTCTTTAATACCAAGACAAGAATGAGAGGCTTCTTCCAGATAGTTTTCTACTATGGTATTACGTTCATGTTTTGTGTGGGTATGGCATTCCTGTGTGGTGCTATTGCCTTCTCTGCCACCTATGTCTTTGTTAAACGAATTTACAAGGACATTAAAGTTGATTAATCAATTTTTTCACACACAAAAGTACTCTAGAGTGACTAAATTAAATATTTAAATAGATTGAAACTCTTCAACCCTCACAGCTCTCAGTTATTAAATAATACTTAAACAATAAATTACAAAATAAATTAAAACTTTTTATTGAACAAAAATTGTGTGTGGTGAGAAAGATATGTTTGGAGGTGTTCGGTTTAGAAAACTTAAACCTTGTTGTTTCTCTTTCTTCTCAAGAAGCCTAAGCCAACAAAAATGGCGAAAATAACCAACAACACAAAAACAACAATAGCAATAATATCACCGGCTGCGATACCCATCTATTTGATGAAAACAATCAATAATGATCAATCCAATAACAACCGATCACCATCAAATCATATTAAATTCAAATTGTTTTGCCTCTAAACACATACCTTTTCAAATATTTGATATTTTTTTAAATTAATATTTGTTACTTTGTGATTCTGAGCAGGCAAAAATCTTCTTGCTGGCAAACTCCGGAGAATGTTTTATTGGAAGAAGGCTAGAGAGTTTCATAAACGAAGGAATTGAAAAGGGTTCTTTCTTGCATTGATTCTCCAATTAGATTCCATAATATTTCATCAAGGCTAGTAAATACTAAGTAATTAGAGATTATTGAACGTTGATTTAATATCAAGATTTAATACGTGGAAATGTAAATTGGTGCCAATATGATAATTTTTAAACCATGCACATACACATTTAAAAACCATGATTAAACAACTGTTAATTAAGTACTGTAGTAGCACACTTCAACATCATGTTACTTCATACTAAATTGATTATTAAATTATTTAATAATTATTTGATGAAATTCAAAAAAAATGTTTGCAACTTCAAGTGGTCGTTTTGGTTTAAATTTTGATGATGATAGTGATGATGAATTAATGCTTGTAGATGATGAAAAGGCTGTGGAAAAAATTCAAGACAATGATGATGAATTAATGCAAGAATCGGAGGAGGATTATAAAAAGTTTCTTAAGGAGAGTGATACATCACTGACAAGCAATTATTCAAATTTACCAAAATCATTTAAACAATCGATAATGCACGATTATATTGGACATACTATTCAAAATATTGGTGTATTGTTTTATAATAATTTGGTTCCACAAGTGAGTACATCATTCTCCAAGACATCAAGTGCAAGCTTTTCGGAATTAATATTGGCTATTTCCAATAGAAACACTGTTCGATTCTATACCTTGTTGAATGATAGCAAACAAATGAAAATTATTGAATTTTCTTCAGAAGATAATTCCATCACTTTGGAGGAAAATATCAAATTTATCAAGGTTATTGATGATCTTTTAATTGTTTGTGACGAAAGAGGTACAATTTATGTTTATAGACACAATGTTAGTCAGATTCCACAACCAGATCAAACAAAATTATTGCCAACACATGAACTTAAAATTACTTGCTCATATAGACCTTTCGAAATTTGTCCAAATGATTCCAATAACTTTTTATCTTTTGATGTCGAAGCACTTTTTGAGGGAGATATTTTGAAAATCACTGTTGCTTTAGGTACTAGTAATGGAGCTATTTATTATTCAACATTCTCAAACACAACCAGAAAGCCTTCTCAATTTGAAGTTCTCAGACAAATCAAATATCAACACAAATCTATGCTTCCAATTCTTGGTCTTACATTCCCAATCAGAAAGTTGGTTGCTGTTGATATTCCAATTATGTTATATTATAGAACTATGAATTGTGTATTCTCTGTTGATGTAAACGATAACAGCATTACACAAGCTAAGTACGAGCCAACTTTGGTAATGAAAACAAAGGACAGAATAACATGTCTATTTGTTCATCCTCTCCAACCAAATAATATTATTGTTGGTTTGGCAAAAGGTACACTTATTGGAAGAGACCAAATCAGTGTGTGGGATAGATCAGTTTCAAACAATGCAATTAAGGCTATCACATTTGGAAATCAATCTAAGAGTATTCTTGTTGGAGATGAACAAGGATTTATTTACAGTGTCGACATGACAAATATTAACCAAAAATCAAGTCAATCATCTGAAAAGAGCATAGAGAATCTTGATGGAAATGACGTTCTACATATTGAATATCTTTCATCTGAAGATAAGATTTTAGCTGTTAATTCAAATGGAAGAATTAACTTGGTTTTGAATTAAACTTGAGGTTGAGTTTCTGTTTCTTGATTATTTTCTTCAAGTGTTCCAATAGGATTTTGAGTTTCTTCTTTAGTTTCAATTTTATCGCTAAGCACAGCTTCAATCATCTTTGCTGATGTTGGCTCACTAATATCAACAGTTGTAGGAACAGATTTTTCTGTGTCTTTTGCAGAAACTTCTGCCTTGTCTTTGCTTTCTTTGAGTCTTTTTTGTTCTGCTTTCTTTGCCAAAATAGTTGGAGAAGTTTCTTTGAGGAGGAAAATGTACATAATGATACCTATTAAGGTAAATCCAGCAAAAATAAACCAAGGAACTGCTTGACTTGTTACAGATACAACTGGAATAAAGAATAAGGAAAGTACAATAGTTGTAACCCACATTGTCAAAGTACTCAAACCAGTTCCATAAAGGATTACTTTCTCATTCTCTCCATTGAATACTTCGTGAGCTAGAATATAACACAAAGAGCCAATACCAATATTGAATCCTAAAAGGAATATACAAATAAAAATGATTGCTAAAATGATCTTGTAATCTGTTCCATTCTCAGAAAATTGAAAAATGAATCCTCCAGCAATATCTGCCAAGAAACAAATAGTCATCTAAAAGGGTTAAAATTGAACTCAAAACACGAAACTTACACCAACAAGAGTAAGAGTTTTTCTTCCTAACCTATCAACAAGGAAAATGTTTGGAAAGACAGTTAAAACCTGCCACATTGAAATACCAAATGATGTGAGTAGTTGATCAAGAGCATCAGTGAGACCTGCACTTTGCATTAAACTTGGGGTGAAACTAGTTGCTGATTGAATACCAGTCCATTCCAAAGCCATCATACCATAACAACCAAGTATTAATGGAATAATGACCTTTGAACAGAATAATCTCTTCATAGCAGCAATGGCTGACATTTGCTCCTGCTTAACTTCTGCAGAGGTATTTGGATCCTTTTCTTTGTTTTCCTTAATTTCCCCAGCATTTGTTGATTGCCTCTTTTCCTCTAATTCAATATTGTTGGATGTTGATGGAGTGGTTTCCTTACTATCATTATCTTTTAAGAATTGTGGAGACTCTGGAACGATAAACAATATAAGGAAGAACAATGGAACGCTCCACAAGTTATGGAATGCATGAACAGCTCTCCACATATCAGCAAAACGAACAAAAATTGCAGCAAATGCATAACCCAATGCAATTCCTGCAGCCACACCAAGGTTATACATGGAGCCACACAATCCTTGATACTTTGAGTATGGCAACAATTCTGCCACATACATTGAGCAAACAACAGTAGAAATTCCAGCACCTGCACCAAGGAAACAACGAAACACAATAAGGGATGCATAAGTATAAGAAGCACTTGCTCCAATAGATCCCAACATTGAAATTAGACAACAAATAAGCATGCTTGCCTTCCTTCCCAAAAGAGATCCTGTAAACATTGAAAACAAACAACCTGCAAGACCACCAATGAAAATACTACTGGCAAACAAACCTTGCAATAAGGTTGTTCCTAAATCTGAAGAGGTACTACTTGTAGATGAAGTGTTATTTTGTTCATTGGTCATAAATAAGGAAAGGGTGTTGGCTTGTTGAGTTCTGATTTTGAATTTGGTGCACCCACTATTCTGTTGGTTGTTCTTACTGATGACGAGCGAAGAGTGCAACAGGTTCATCAAACTCTTCATATTAAAAAGTGTCGCCAACAGTTCTTCATGATTTTGATCATTCCAAATGTTTTGTTTCGATGTGGATGATTGTTGAGAAAGTGAACGTTGGGAATCTTCTTCTGATAATGAATGAAGCAAATGGTCATCATAGTTATAATTATTACTGATATCTACAACTATTGGTAAATCTAGAACAAATCGATCTACAAAGGATGATCGAAGGCTGGAGAAGAAGGAAGAAAAACCATTAATATTTACATTATCATAACTGGTAGAACGGATTAAAGTACCATTGGATGAGGAGGATGAATTGTTGGATGAGAAGAAGGCAGTGGTGGCACTTGAAAGACCACCTCCGATGGTTCCTAAAGCGTAACCAAATACTAAACCACCAAGAATATTGACCAGTACAAGAATAATTGCAAGAGGAATAGGTTTGGATTTGCTAATAATTATTGTTATTTGAAATGATGATGCATATTTGCAATATATGATATTAGAATTTATAATAATTTAATTATTCATGAAATTATGTGATGACGGAATATTATGTAGCAAGATAATGATTTGGAGGAACAAAGATGACAAAATTGAAAAAAGTTGAGTTTGCATCAGCCTTTTAATGAGCAAAAACCTACACAAATGATTCATATCTTTCGATATATTTCAATCGATAGAAAAGTTTAATTGGATTTTTCATGTTTCTCAACGTAGATTTGAATAGCCTAGTGATGAGAAACAAACACTTTCAAATATATTGGAGTGCAGATACTTTTTGAGAGTCAAAAAACAGCATTTCAACGCGCCTCCTCTCTCCTTTGCATCACTAAACATGGTTGCAGCAGAGAGAAAAAACAGACTGTTGTTTTCGGCTTCAAGAACGAATTTGTTGAAATATGTTCCGCGCCATTTTCGCCCATTTTAGAGTGCGAAATGGCTTTATTGAATACCTAACCGAAAATGCCTCCAAATATTAATATTGACCATTTAATATTTATTGTATGCTTAAATGTGCAAAATGATTGCGTATTCAATTGTATTATTCAGAAATGAATATTGGAATTTACTTGTTTTGTTGAGTGGATAACAATTGCATTTATTATCTAAATTTTACTGGTTTTGCAACGGAAACTTTAAAATGGAGAACATTAAGGTATTTGCGACCACATATTTGATTTGGAATGAAAGGGACCTTATTAGGAGCCCTTAGCTAAAATGCTGAAACAATAAACCAATTTTTTAGAACAAGTTTTAAGCAATTCGAAAGAGAAGGTTCATTATTCATAAGGAAGGTTTGAATCCCATAATATAACCTGCTGCCTTCTTTGCAACATATCAAAAACAAGAGAAAATCACCACGACATTATGTTAATTTGTAAACCTTAATAAGAAACTGTAGTGAAATCGATGACATTTGATATTTTCACAAATTTTGGAAAGAACAAAACAGAAAACTACTTCCAAATCGTTCCATTAGGGCAATTTCAAACAATACGTCAAACCACAAAGGAAACAAAAGCGAGAGATTGTGAAGGGACAGATTCTGTTCTGCCTCAGTGCTCTTTCATGAAATAAATTCATACTTTAAAGATCCCTAACAAAGCTTTGTACATTTCAATACCCATCAAAAAACAACATTAAACCTATCAATGCAACAACAACCATTTCAAAATCATCATCATCAAGGAACTGCTCCATCATATGAATCCACATTACATCCACAACAAAATTCACAAGTAATGTTAGGAAATAATTCATCCAATAATTATTCATCCTTTTCATCGTTTAATAATTTTAATAGTGAATATAGTGGTGGAATTAACAGTTGTCCTACTCCAACACTTTCAATAACACAATTTTCCTCCTCATCCGATAAGTCTCTCCAACAACACAATACAGCTTTTTATCCTTCCAACGTTTCAACACCATCACAATATTCCTTCCATAATAATAATAATACTAACAACACGTTTACACCTAGCCCAACCACATCAACCACTAATAATCAACATCATCATCTTCAATATCACAACAATAATTCCATTGGAACACAACTTGTAGATGATCAAGACTCTTTTTTTAGGCGCCATTCTTCTACTGTAAATAATAACAATTTTCAAAGCTTTGAAAAAAATAGCCAACAACATCAACAAGCTACACCATTGTTCAATAATAGCTCTTTTATTGTACAATCAAGTCTTCCTTCTGTGAATAATTTACTGAGTACGAATGGTGGCGGAGTGAATAATTTAATTGATGAGGATATTGATGAATTGCCTCCAACGATTGATATGAGTAGAATTCGTTCTAATTCATCTCATAATCAACAACATGTTAATATTTCGAATAGATCTGTAATGAATAATGAAGGATTTATGAGTCAGACTAATTTTTCAAACTATTCCAAGAGCAAATCTCTTTCGGTGCCAACACCACCTTCTGCCTCATATCTCAGTAATCCAATGAAGAGTCAAGTTTCACCATCCTATGCTTCGAATAATCAAACGATGATAAATATGCAATATGATATCAAGAAGACACCATCTCCATCAAACAGTACCAACTCGCAAACATTTGTTAATTCTGATATTAATCAACTTCCCTCAATACATAGCCTTACTAATGACATGATGGACACAACCTCAAATAATAGCTCTTCATATGTACACAAACGAGGTCATTCAGATCCTACCAATCTCTCTAAAACTGTACCATACAATTTTGCTCATCGTGGAAATTTACATTTAACACAGCAACAAAACTCTCCTTCCTCTCCTTCTACACAAATGTCTTGTAACACACCTAATTTAATGAGTATAACAACACCTGTTTCTACTCCTTCGAGTTATGTTAGTACAGCTAGATCAGTAGTTTCTCCAAATACACCTACTAACATGAGTTTGGGCAATTTGGGAAATGATAGAACTTTCTCTCCATCCTCAAGTAATCCTCCAACTATTCAGATTACCTCTCAAAAATCAAAAACTAAGAGCGCCAGTGTGAAAAGCCCATGCTATGACCAGTTGTGGTTTAACACAAAATATAGATTTATGGGGAGGAATAAGTATACTGAATTCAAGTCAGTACAGGGTGATACTGCTTCAAACTCGGAATCTAAAATTACAAAATCAAGCAAGATGAAGAAAAATTTAAATGTCAATAGTCCAATACAATAAATCACAAGTTTAATTGTGTAAGATTAATTAAGGAATCAAAAGCATGTTTGTATCCAATAAGGGAATGATGTGAAAACAAAAATCTTGATAAGATTATTCTTTCGAATTGTTTGACATCCACCCTCTTCAAATAAAATTTCAATTCTGTTGGCACGGTTGTATGTTTTGGCTGTACATATGATCTCAAATCATGCAGTTCAAATTTAGCCAAATATGGATTTTCTTCTTCTTCCTTAATATTTTCCACAACAGTAGTATAGACAGTCTTAACAGTAGAAACAAGAGAGGAGAAGAGGGATTTTTCTTCTTTAGGTTCTGTAGTCTTTGGAGCTTCAGCTGGGTTTTCAGGTTCTTCATCAACAAATATCTTTTCATTGAATACTGAAAATAATGCTTCGGATAGGTCTTTCTTCTTTCTATCTTTTGAATTCATCTGCTCCAAATCTGGTATTATTAAAAAGATAGTACCTGGAGGATACAACGTAGTAATATTCGTATTCATTTCATTCATCTCATTGAGAAGTGTTGTAACTGCTTTTTTGCTTTCAGAGTTATCCATCTCGATTGTTCCATCCTCTAGACTGAGATTTACTTTCGAAGAAGATGTAATCAAGGTCTTTTTAGTTTGGAATATTGGGACATATCCCTTGTCAAGCAAAAATCCATCCAATTTAGTTGCCACATTAGCAATCTTTGAATGCTCCTCAAAGAATTTAGCTAGCTTTTCCTCCCAATTCGTTTGATTGATTTCCAATCTGAGTCTCTCCATTTGTCCAATACCAATTCTTGGTATAACATCAGCTCCAATAATGAATGTAGTTACAAATGATCGACACCAATTCGATAAATTTTCTGAGAATACAGAACTTGATGCATAACTTATAGCTTCAATATCTGGGAGAGGAGGCTCTGGTGTAACTAGGGTTGTACCCAGTTCTCTTGTTGTAATGTGATGAGATTTGAATCGTTTAAGGAATAATTCTCTAAGTAAAATGGCAACTACACTGGCCAATCCACCGCCATATGAGTGCCCTGTACAAATAATTCTATAATTGGAGTAAGGATTTGTTCCATTGAATATGAAATTAAGTAAACAATCTTCAATTTTACCAATTACCCATCTTGCTGTATTGATATATCCAGCATGGACCTTTCCTTCAATCATAGCTTCAGTAGAGTCAGTTTCACAATAATTTTCAGATGGATTTTCTGTCTGAGAACATGATTGAGCATCATCACGAACTGTCACAGCACTGGTAAGATTTGCTGTCTTAATCAAATGTTGTCTCTTTTCCTCAGTTCTCTTATAATCTCCATAATATCTGTGAACTTTTAATGTTGAATTTTCAAGAGTTAAATTGGTAAATATATCATCGACAGATGAAGTTCCTCTCAGGGCAATAATTACAGATTTGGTCTCATGATCTAACTTTACAAAAAAGGCTTGTTGGTGTGTTGCATTCTTATTTACATAATATTGAACATTCTTTTCAAATCTAAGAGATTCCAAATAACGTAAAACTTCCTTAGTATATTTTGGTTTTCCTGAAAACCAATTGTTCCTCCTTTCATATTCCTCAAATATAGTTTTTTCAATTAAATTTCTCTCACTTTCATCAGCAACATTTGCATAAGCTAAATTAGCATAATAAACCATTCTCTTTGCAAATAATAATTTCTCTTGTAATTCTTCATCTCTTCTTTCCTTTTCTTCCTTTTCATTGAGAATTGGAATTGAATAATTAATTCCACAATGTTCATTCCACCACTTGTATTCTTCATCGGTGGGCTCCTCCTCAGCCTTACTCCTTTCATATTCATAGGGAAAGGCTAAATCCTGAGTGATAAGATCTTGTCTAGCATGTTCTTTAGCTAAACATCCCAAACCAAATACAATATCTCCAATAGTAAGATGTCTATAGGATGGATAGGATTCCTGCAAACATTTAGCAGTAGCAGTGATCATATCTGTTAATGATGGTGTATAATCAGTGGTTGTAGTTGAAGTACTTGAGGCGTTTGAAGAATCATTGATCCCTCCGAAATGTTTTAATACATCAATGTTTAATTCACCACTCGGAAGGTGATGTTCATGATTCTTTCTACTATATTTAAAGGTAATTGTAGTTTGAATCATTTTCAGAACAATCAATAATTAATTATATGTAATAACAATTGATTATCGGAATGAAGATGATCGGTTATTTACAAAGGTAATTTACTTCCAAATTCTTTTTATCACAATGAATCTATTATTTGATTTAAAAGTGATGTTTGGATTAACTTTGGAAGAATTGGACTGCTTAAGAACAAGTTGTTGTGTATTTTTATTTAAATATTAACAAGTATTAATAACTTTCAAAACGTGTTCTTAGGCAGTTGGTAAGATAATGATCATTTAATTTGAATGTTTTTAGAAAGGGAATTTCGAAAATACGTGTCGTCCTAGTAGTGAAAGATTAGGAAGATTTCTCAAGTAAGGATTTGAATGCATTGTAAAATTCTCAATTTTGGGAAGTGGTTGAAGATGGAGATTTGTTGACCAAGTATTGACCATTGTAATAGCAGAGGGATGGGAGTTTGAGGTGAACAAGAGTCATTTCATCAACTCTTTGTTGGACACGTTCTGGATTTGCGAAACGACTGTGACAGCCAATTACATTTTCATCTGCAATGACAGAGTCAACTGGAGTGATTGGATTGGATTGAAGCCATAATTCTGAAAGTGACTGTTGGCAAAATTGGGAAATAAAGTCTAAGAGTGTTTCCAAAGGTGTTGTTATCAGATTTCCATAAAATCCTAAATGTTTGATATTTCCACATTTTCTAATTTCTTCTTCTGGAATTTCGCTAATTTGATTTGAACTCAGAGAAAGATATTCCAATTTGTTGGATGTAGCATTATCTTCAGGGAGTGGTAAGTATTGAATCTTGTTAATTCTATTAATCTTTAAATCCAATCTTCTTAAATTTTTACAATATTGCAAATCAGGATTATTCATTTCCGTAATCTTATTATTAGATAACATTAATTCACGTAAATTAACCAATTCCTTCAATGGTGGAAATTCTGTAATATCATTACAACTCAAATTCAGCTTTACAAGTGAACTAGTTAAAACTTTCCTTCCCATCAAGGTAATTTCATTGGTTGGAAATTTAGAAAGAAAATTTCTCGAACCATAAAATTCAATAATTGGACTTGTGTCATCATGACCATCCTTTTCTTCAAGTTTAAATGTAACTCCTTCCCCATCAAATCCACGAAGATAAGTAGCAGTCAAATCCCACATAATTCCAACATCGGAACCATTCGTACATTTTCTTTGTTTAATAGTAAATATCGAACGTGAGAGATTTTCCTCTCTTCTTGTTAGTTTGTTCTTCCCGCCATCTTCCGAATTTTCGAGTGGATGTTTTTTTGTATTTTCCTCAAGTTGGTTCTCTGCGGTTGTTGAGGTTTGTTCCTTTGGTTGTTCGCTCATTTTTTTAAAGTGCAAATTTAATATTGCAAATAATTAATATTTAATTAATAAATTACAACAATTGTAAATTATTAATTCAAAAAAATGTTACGATTCATTACCAAGCCAAAATCACTCCTCAAAACAAGTTCCATCCTCTCCTTCGGATTTCAAAAATTCGCAAACCTTCCTTCCAACAACAATGCAATGCTGACAACTTTCCATCACCAAGGTGAAAGAATTCGTTTCTATTGCCAGGCTTGTGAGGAATCAATTGCACCAGGAACCCCCTATGAAGATCATCACTTGGATATTTACTTATCCAATGCGTTGGATGTTATGTTGACCGATGATAAACATGCTTTGGAAATTTTGGACTTTGTTTTATCTGCTCGACCTTCACAAGCCAACGTACTATCAAAGAAGGCTGCAATTTTATTTGGAAGAATGGATTTTAAGGAGGCTGTTGTATGTTTGGATAAATGTCTTGATTCTGTACCTCCCCATGCAAGACCTTATATTTTGGAAGATGTTATTTGTACATATAAGGGAAATTATTTTGAGGAACGATATGTGATGCACTTAATTCAAGGAGTTTTTAGAAGACATCTTGGAGAATTGGATATTGCTATTTCTGAATTTGGAATAGCATTGTTGGATAGAGCCAATGATCCATTTGCAATTAGTTTGAGAGATGAGCTCATTGAAAAGAAGAAACAACAAACCAACTGAGTGGAGTATAATAAATCCTATATGGTTTATTATTATTTTGAGGATATTTGGATTGTGATCTCCTGTCCAGTATTGACATTATTAGTTAATAGTAATTCTACATAATTCTGATGGGATTGTTGGAGAATATTCATTGAATTGCTTGGATATAATTTAATGGAAAATCCATTCGGATAATAATATTCTCTATTCAGATAGATAACTGTTGTTTCACTTCGACAATTTTCACTAACTTTGAATGAAAATTTGAAATCACTCGAGAGAGGATCGAATTTCATATAGGTTGGATCTCCACAAACAATTGGTACATAAGTTCTACTCAGAGCTTTGACTTTTCTTGTTTGTAATTGTCCATTCGCTCCATAAAAACTTTCAATAGTTGGAGGTGAAGCAGCAGTTGTCATATCATTATAATACTTGAATTGCCAATAGGTCCATGATCTCAAATATTGATCTGCTAAACTTGTCATCCAATCCAATTCGTACTCACTTTGAGTGAAATTGCTTAAAGCTCCAAATTCAGTCATGAATGCTCCAGTCTATTGTTAAGATTGTTTCAATGTACTATATATCAAAAGTGTTCTTACCTTTAATCGTTTTACATCTGATTCCTTTGCCACAACAGTGACATCATCATCAATCCTGCATGTAAATCTACTCTTTGGGTCTCCAGTTGAGTTGACATCTCCACAATAGATATGATAAGAGTAAACTTGTTTCTCTAAATCTTGAGTGCCAAGAGGAGATTCTTCAAATCCAGATGAAAGTAGATCAGTAACAGTAGGTTCTATACCAGTTCCAAAACTTAAAGTTACTTATAACACTTACCAAAGAAAACTAAATGATTCGAATTCACTGAACGAATAGCAGAATATACTTGTTGATAAAGTGGAATTAAATTCTGACGGTCTGCCTTCCCTCTCTGATCCAAAAGTAGTGACAAATCCTCATAAATATCACCTGGCCATGGCTCATTAATAATTCTATTCAGCCATTTAATTTCACACATCATCAATTTACAACAATAGATACTCGTTAATGAATTATTGAACAACATATGAAACTCACTCAAGTCCTAAAACATTTTCCTCATCCTTAAAATAATTTGCAGCAACTTTCCAAAAATTTACAAATGAATCCCTTAAACCATTTACATTATTATAAAAGTTTTGGAATGCATTTGAGGCACCCTGAGTCAAATAATAGATAAAGAATGGTTCTTTCAAACAATCTTGAATAATTGGAGCACCAGTTGTTTGATTAATTCTCAAATGAATACTTTCGAATGGAAATGGAAAAGGTTGAGGTGATTTATATTGAACAGCCCATCTAGGAAACCCCTCTCCACAAAACAGATCACTCATCACATCTTGATGAACATCCAGAATAATCATGATATCATACTGTTGTGCATTTCTAATAATTTCCTTTAGTTTCGAAAGATATTTGTAATCATATTGATTTCTAATAGGTTCTGTTCCTTGCCATGAAAGCATCAATCTAATCACATTAAATCCCCAATCCTTTAAATTCTGAAAATCAACATTAGTCAATGAAGTATTCGAATTGTAATTATACAAATCAGGATAAAAAGGATAAACCTTGTAAACTGCATTCACACTATTTTCCATATGATCAATTTTTCTGATAAATCCATTGATTAACATACCCATGGAATATTCTTGTCCTATTCAATCCATCAATAAATTGTTGATTGACCTTGTTAACTTGAACGAAACCATTCGCATTCACAACCATGCAATCAATCATCATGACAAGTGTCATCATGAACAGAAGAACCGTTTGATTCTTCAATATTAGTTGCGACATTTTTTGAATGAAATCCCACAACTCTTTGCCATTCATCTGTCTTTGATTTTACCATCATCAACAAGCTATCTCTTCTGTTGTAAACTTTTTGATTTTTTAATTATTTAATAAAAAAATGAGCAAACCATTGTTGGTGGTGGAATTATCAAATGAAAGAAATCAAACGGAAGAGCATAATATTGGTGCTAGTAGTTCGGAAGGAATAAATTTGATATATGATAAAGTATCGGATGAATATTTTGTATTTCAAGATAATCAGGAACCAGAAGATTTAAAATACGAGTTGAGTCTTTTTGATAAATTTAGGAGTATTAAGGATTATTCAAATGCAATAACTTCAATATCCAAATGTATAGCCAAGTATCCGAATTATTTTTATTTGTATTATAAACAGGGATTTTTATTTAAATCCATATCTAGTAGATCGATAGAAACAATTAGAAGTTGTAAGATGGCACTATTTCTTGCCTCTAGACAACGGAATATAGTTTGGAGTCTATTATTATCTGGTTTTATATTTGAATTGGATAATCAGTTTAAAACAGCGAGTGAATATTATGAGAATGCACTTAAACTATCAAATGAAAAAACATTGCATTTACAGGATTTGTATTTTAGGATTGGTATGATAAAGGGCGATTTAGAGGATTATGTTTCTAGTATGGATTATTTCTACAAATCTTTGGAAATACAACAATCAACAGATCCAACAAAAATATTTTACATGGGAATGTGTTACAATAATATTGGTTGGTGTTATAAGCAAATGGAAAATGATCAGAAATCTGTTGAATTTTATGAAAAGGCAATTCAGGTTTGCAATGGAACTGCATCCTTGTTTTACTCGAACAAAATTAAAGCTCTGAAAAAATTGGAAAGAATTGATGAAGCTATTGAACATTGTGATGCTGCTGTGAAGGTAACAATAGATCGCAGCTCTCTTAGTAGCTTGTATGCTGAGAAGGCCTTCCTCTATCATTTAAAGGATCAAAGAGATTTGGCAAGCGAATATTTCGACTTGGCAATGAAATACGACGAAAAGTTTTATTTTCCTTACCTTTATGCGAGTGTATCAAAGTTGACCAGATTGGGAACCTCAAATCAAAATAATAGACAACCAAATGAATCACTCACAATTTTGGAGAAGGGAATTAATATTTGTGATGAAAAAATAGAGCTGGTGCAAATGTTGGTTTCTATTTATGAATTCTTGGGGGACACTGAGAGAGGAGAGTTTTACTCTAACAAACTCGTCCAGTTAAAAGCAGGCCTATTACAGAGAATTAGTTAAGAAGTAAATTAATTTATTCGAAATCTCAATTACGATTTGTCCACATTAGATCTGCAATATGGATATCTCGTTTATCATACAATCAAGCGACCAATAATCAATTGGTATTTCAATCTTGTTGCATGCGTGTTAATTATCGAAATATTGTCAAGAATGAATCACAATGCAAATTAAGTTTGTGTTCACCTATATCTATCATCCACAGATCCTGACTTGACATAAATCACATTGTCCTCTCTTCTTGGAGATTGAGTTGGCAATGTTGGTTTGCTGCTACCTGATCCACAACACCCAGTGTTACCTTGTTTTTCAACCTTGGTTGTCTTGATTGTGTACGAGCTGGATGTTGTTGAGATAATGTCACCATTTAAAAAACTATCGGTATCATCACTGAATCTTGACTTTCCAGTTGGTGAAAGATAACCAAACTCTTGTCTTCTTCTCCTTCTATTACAGTCAATAAGTTTTTTCCCAACTACATAGAAAAGATCATCAATCCCTTCATTTTCTTTGGATGATGTTTCAACGTAGACAGCATTAATACTTTTAGCATATTGAATCATGTCAAAGAATGGATGTCTTGGATCAGAATAGAGGCCAGTAAGTCCAAAAGATGCTTCTGATTGAGAATCACATTCACTCAATGGTGATAATTGTGAACTTGCTTCTGAAATGCTTGTAATATTGCTTGAAGGAGCATTTGATCCTGTTAATGTTGACGAAAATGATGAAAGAGATCCAGTTCTATCAGCAGAGCTTACAACATTTTCCAAAGTGCTCCTATTCCTAGATGTATCTCTAATATAGTTTTTAATAAAAGTCCTCCATTCTGGTGTTTCTCTGAGTAAGTCAGTTTTTGTGCAATTAATTACAACTAGAATTTCCTCATCTGCATGATGTTGAAGATCCTTCACCCAGTTTTTCACATTCTCTGCAGTTTGTTTTCTCATACTATCAAAGCAAACTACTGCACATGCTGCTCCTCTATAATACATTGGTAACATGGATTTAAAGCGTTCCTGACCAGCAGTATCCTATGATCCAATGAAAAATATTGTTTGTAAATTGAATTTGAATTAATTTCAATCATCACGAAATTATTTAATATCCAATAATCCATCAAGTTACTTACCCACAATTGCAGAGAAATATAATCATTCTCACCATCTACTTTAAGTCTTCTCGTGGAAAATGTTGCTCCTATTGTTGGCGATTGCGATTTAAATTTACCATGGTTGTATCTACACAAAATACACGTTTTTCCCTATAATTTGTTATTATTAGATTCATCACAAAACATACCACTCCAGAATCTCCTAAAAGAACAACCTTGTGAGTTTGTTCATTCCTCCTGCTCATTTTCTACAGTTTGTGATTCAATAAATATTAACTTTACTATTTGTTTTAATCTACTTGATCCATGGACGATAAAGTGGCGGTTGATGAATGTTGTTGGTCTCCTGAAGGAGTTATTGTAACCGCCAATTTTTTTTTTGAAAATCTTCCGTGTAACGTTCAAAGTAAGGTGGAAGTTTTTAAGCCAACATGAAAGCTGCAATAACCACAACAAGTGCAAGTTTAATGTTATGGAAAATAACTTAAATGAGTTGTGCAGCGCTACATTAATAATTCTTCTTTATTGATAAATTTATTTACAATTGTTGTTTGTAGTTAATCTTATTCATCACCAATACTGGAATAGAATAAAATGTAGCATGTTTCTGAAATACCAGAAAATGAGGATGCCTCATCGTGAGGGAAGCCAAATGTGGATTTTACATAATCTTCATCCACATTGGACACTTTATCATCATCAAAAAGGAACCACCTCTCTTCAGATCTAATTATACACTTGTAATGGCCACAATTTGGTCCTGAGCCAATGTGAACAACTGCTGCAAATAATTTGTAAGTTTTCACTTTCTCATCTTGCGACAGGTTTGGCAATTTAAAATCGAATGGGAAGGTTACTCGATATGATAACTTTTTAAAGTTATTATTCATATATTTGAATCTCTTCAATTGGATTGCAAGTACTTGGGGTTGTCTTTTGATTTTCATACTTGTTTGGGCTTCCTGGTGTGAACAGCAACGATCACAGTAAAATTTGTTATTGGATTTTAAAATTTGCATTCCACTAAAGTTTTTTAAACATTGAGTAATTGAGGAATATTGTTGAACATCTACACTGAGATCTAGAAACGATTCTTCCCTACTAGTTACATTCTCACACATGATACATCTCGTTTCATTTATCAAAGTTCCTTCAAATATGTCATGAATAAATGTTTTCAGTTTTTTTAGATCCTCATTATCATTTGTTTGTGATTCTTGATTTTTCAGTTCATGTTGTAAAATTTCCACAAAGTGATTTAGTAAATAATTGAGAAATTCTTGTGCATCTTGTTGCATTAGAGATTTAAACATTTCATTATCCAGTCTCAATCTTTGTATGAATGCTTTTGGTCCCAAATATCCAGTCTTTTTCTTTTGATTATTTAACTGATAAAACAGATCAGCCAATGATACTAGTAAATTAGGTTCCGAATTTTGTGGTATTGTTTTATAGTAATTCAAGATGTGATTTCTAAATGGTTTGCAAAAATACAATGCCTGCAGAACACTATTAGCATAACATGTATTTCCGAACTGAATTATGATCAAAATTATTATCAATCTATTTTGATGATCAACCTACATTCTCCAATCCAAAATACTTTTCATTTCCTTCATCAATTTTTGTGTCTATTCTACGAGAATTCGTCAATGGTGTAGATCCATTCGGACCGTTTTGTGTCGATTCTGCAGTATTGGTATTTCCCATTTTTTATTTTTAAATTTATTTTAATAACTTCCTTGAGGAAATAAAGGCATTGATTTTTGCTAGAATATTACTCAACAAATTTAAATATTTAATTTTATAAATAAGAAATTTAGTCAACCTTAATACTACCATAAATTGTTTTGACAAACCATAAAGAACAGAAGAATCCAACAGCACCAGTCAAAACAAAGAAGAAGTAACATAAAATTGAACAATATCCGAAATAGAGAACTGTCATCATGAAAGTATCAATTTCAAGAGAAGTAAAGTAGTAGAAAGCAGAATAAAGGAAGAGGTACAATGCAGAGCTACCACTACTCAAGAAACTTCTCCACCACCAACGGTAGTCTTCATTACATAATTGGAAGTAAGCAAATACAACACTAATTTCAGCAGAAGTTACAACCAAAATAAGGAAGACAACAAATAAAAATCCAAACAAGTAATAATATTGGTGCAACCAAATGGAGCTCAAAATAAAGTAGGATTGAATGAAAACACTTCCAAATGGCAATACACCTCCCATTAAAACAGAGATAACTGGATGCATGTAAATAGGTTGAACTGGGATTTGTCTAGGGATTTGCAAAGTCTTGACTGGAACTTCAATTTCACTTGAACGGTTTCCAAAGAAAGCACCTACAACAACAAGTGGAACAGAGATTGCAAGCCACAAACCAAAGATTTCAAGAAGTGAAAGGAAAGGAAGGGCTGATGTAGAATGGACAGAAACCCAAACCAAAAAGTTAACAAAAGTGAAGAGGAACAATGGAATTGCTGGGAAAGCCAAAGCTGCCAAAAGTGAAACTGTCTTCCATGATTTACCTTGGAACATCTTGTAGAGTCTCAAAGTGGTATATCCATTAATAATACCCATAAATGCAAACAAAACCAATATAACAGTTGGAAGTGAGCCTCTTGATTCCGGAGAAATGAAACCAACAAGGGCTAATAATAATGAAACAACCAAACAGCCCAATACTTGCATACCAGCTCCTGCGCTTAATGCCAACAATGTAGAATTCTTTGGAGTACGGAATACATCACCATGTACAAGCTTCCAACCAGTTTCATCACCTGGATCTTCTTCATCCTTTTCGTTATATAAATTGATATCCTTTCTCAAAATTCTCAACATGATCATACCAACCATACCAGTCAAGAAGAAGACAATGAGCAATGAGTTGATAATTGAGAACCAGTGAATACGATAGTCATCTGGATTTTCCTCAGTATTGACGTATGCGTCAAATCTAGATCCCCAAGCAATTGAGCTTTCTTTCCAAATAATAGAATAAGAGTATTGAACATTCTTCAAGTTGTCATCAATAACTAATCTATCAAAATCATCTGGAAGTGGCTTATCACCAGTACAAGAAGATTCTGTGTGTTCAATACTGGTTGGATAAACTTCAGCACCAACAATAACTTGTTTACCATTCTTTCTAACATGGTAATACAACACAAAAGTAAAATGGTTGTTCAAATAATAATTAAATCCGACAGTTCCATCAGCAGATTGAATCTTTTCCTTACATCCCACAGGATAACCATCAGGTCTATAATACTTTGTAGATTTTTCTTGATTCAAAATTTCTTCCTTTGATGGTGGAGGATTTCCGCAGGAAGTATAACCTTGAAGATTAGCAAAAGGAAGTTGATCAACAACTAATTGTGCCAAATAATCTTCATCAATTTTTTCCTTCAAATTTTTAATATCATCAGAGGTGATTTGGGAAGGACATTCTGTCTCCACACAAGAATCAGCTTTTCCATCACAAGAGGAAATTGAAGTCAATCTCTTGCAAATAACATCTTTCTTAAATTCAACAGAATACACTGAGTTGTGGATACGATCACCGAGCAAATATTCTCCCAAGTTTTCTACATTATTTTTAATTTCCTTTGGTTTGCAATATGGCATAGAATAAAAATCAAAAGCCAAATTGTGAGTACTAGATAATTTCCTGGTTTTAATTTTTACAGTATTTCCTTCTTCATAATAATTATCAGGTATTCCTGGTAGGAAAGCGTTAATGAAAGAAACAAAAACGAGTAATAACACTAGTTGGGTAATGAGAACGTTGATTGGTGCTCTCATTTTTTTTTAATTATTCTTCTTACAAACGATGTATTACGTAATCAATTTCCCACAACAGCCAACAAACCATCATCAAGAAGAGACTCATTGAGGAAGGGATGGGATACACTAATAAAAAACAAACTGGGCTCATTTGCAAGACCCACTATCTCCTTATCTGAGTTTGTGAGATAAAAAAGTTTCCCTGACTTTGATGTTAAAGCCATGACCTTCCTGCTATTACAAACTCTGACAACCTCTTCATTGATTTTGTTGTTGAAACAGATTGTTACATCTTTAACCTTACCATCAACCCACTTAAAAAAGTAGTCTTTTTCGAGAAAGAGATTAAACTCACAACTTGATCTGACCAAAAACCAATCATCACAACAAATAAGAGAACAGGTAAGTAAAGGCAATGAATTTTCCATTGAAAATCCAAATTCCTTATTCAAGTCAAACTCTAGAAACACAGGAGTGTTTCCTCCATTCAAAACTCCAGACACAAAAATCTTTAGTTTCTTTGAGAAAGCAATTGAGTAGTATTGACCACATCCTATTTCTTGCAATTCTTTAACAGACATTTCCTTATTGATAATCAAGGCTTTTTGATTTTTTGTTTTTGTGTCTAGAAATAATTGGCCTTGGTTTTGCAACCCCGATACCATAAGCTGATCGTCGTCAGACAACATTAGAACGTGGTACATTCCTATGGCGATTTTTTGAATAGATTTTCCACCAGGTATTTTAACTTCAGTAATGTTGTAAACATTAGAATTAGGGATAATTCCTAAACAACCTTCCTCATTGAACCCACAACCATAAACTTTACCCTGTTCCGTCAAGAAAAATGTTTGGTTGTAGCCACAAATAACAGATCTTAAGGGTTCTGATCTCTTATTAAAAAAATCGATTATTTCGAAATCGCATTGTTTCTTCACTTCACACATACCAAGCTGCCCAAAGAAATTATTTCCACAACAATACAGAAGAGAACCTTGTCTAATAAAAGTATGAGATGAACCAGTTGAAATGCCGTCTATTGTTGAAATAGGCAGCTGCAAGATTTTTGGGCTTGATAACTTGGTCTTATTGTCTGATAACAGCTGCCCATCAGTGTTGTCTCCATAAACAAGCAAGCTCTTTGAAGCACTACTTAACAATTCATCAACAAATGAATCTTCGAAATCAAAAACCATTTTTTTTGATTAAATTAAGAAGCTTCTTTTTTAGATGAAAACCGTAGTTAATTGTAAAATCATCAGATTATTGGTATTACTGTTACCAAAGAAATAAAAAATGAGCAATCTTGATTTGAACACGGCACTTATTTCCCCAATTTCAAATTCTTCTCCTGTTTTACGAAGGAATGATACAATACCAAGGGTTTCCATCATGGAGTCCTCTTTTTTGGAAGATATTTCAGAAATTCATGAGGTTCCGATCAATAGAAACATAAATGATGAACTGAACAGTCTTCAACACGATCTTTCCAGAATTTCTCAAGGAAGAATATTTGACACAGGACCAATTGATGAAATTATGCAAGATACAATATTTACAACCGAAGAAAGAAATGAAATTTATTTAAATGATAAGATAATTAACGATTTTTCATCACGAGTAATGCTTGAAAATTATATTCTATCTAAATGTGAATCGGAACTTGACAATACAAAGAATAACAAAATTTGGAATGAAGATGTAAGAGAAAAATTTATTGGTACTGATGATTGGGATTACCTACATCATGATGAGCTCAAATCTGCCTTCAAAAAATTTTAATTTTACTTATTTACAATTATTATCGAATACTTCTCATGTTTCTTGGAGCAGTTGATAAAACAGATTGATGTTCTGAAGGTATGGATTTTTCTGAAAGAGTGTTTGGGCTGAATACTTTCCAAAATCTCAAAGTTTCATCACCTGCAGCACTTACTACAGTTGTCCCATCAGGACTTTGAGCCATGTGTAATACTCTACTTTTATGACCAGTCAATTCGGCAACTTTTACGAGAGAAGGATACTTCCAAACACACAACTGGTTTTGTGAAAATCCATGAGATGAGATAATTTCTCTATCATTCTTTGACCAAATAATTGAGCACACTTGAGAATTGGTATCAATAGTATTAAGTAATGTACCTGATTGGGTATTCCAAAACATCATCTTTCTGTCACTTGTTCCTCCTCCAGAAGCCAATAAATTATTTTGCCAAGGACACCATGCCAAGGCTTTAACTGCAGCCACATGCTCTCTCAATGAAAACTTTGGAAGAACCTCATTTTGAGTTAAAATCAAGCTCTTATCCCAAATATTCAATATATTATCATTTGCTCCACTAGCCAATTGATTTCCATCAGGAGACCATTTCAAACCACAAACCTCAAAGTCTTGATGGGCACTTTGTGTTGTCAATAAATGTTTGGCTTGTCTTACATCATGGGATAATATTTTACCATCTTTGCCTCCACTTGACAAAATGTAAGAATTCCAAGATAGAGAGCAAACTCTTTGGGTATGACCTTTCATTGTTCTGATTTGCTTACTTCTGGATACATCCCATATTTGAACATCGTTGTAATTTGTTCCAACAGCCAAAAAACTACCATCTTCTGACCAGGACACACTCGTAACATAATTATCTTGTTGAGAGCAGGACATCAACTTATTGATTTCACACGTTTCACCATTCCATAAATATACACTGTCACATAATGAAACAGCTAGTATGTTATTTTGATTCCAATCCAATAGATTGAGATAGTAATCATCAATCATACCTGGAGCATCCAAAACCTTATCTGGAGTTTGAGGAATATGTCTGGAAGAAACTTGTTTTCGTTGACTTGTAGAAGTGGTAGTTGTTCCAGGGAATATTTTGTTTTGAGAATAAAGTACACGTAGATTATTGTTCCAATCAGCAGGTGCCTTTGGAGCTTTTTCAGTAAGGGCCAGGATTTTTGCATCCTTTACTTTCTTACCATCAAACAATCGTTGCTCTAATATCTTGTTATGTAGATTTTCCTTGTCACCTTCGGAAACACTCATATCTTCATCATCCTCCATTTGATTGTTAATTAAATTATACTTGCAAATGTCCATGTCTTGTGAAGTCCTTCTAGAGGGAATAAATCTCTGATCAATATTGCTAGTACTACTACTACCATCGATATCAAGTGTTGTGGAAGAGAGTGTCTTTTGTTTTTGCTTTCTCTTCCATCTTGGTTCGTATACTGAAGAAAGATCTGAAGTTAAATCGTCATTAATATCGGCCGAGTCTTCAAAGTGGTAGGACATTTTTTTTTCAGTTAACTTTTTAAATTTTTTTGGAGGGAAATTTAAAAGTTAAAAAAAAGCGTAACGGTTGTTTTTCAATATTACAAATGGGAATTAAATACTACAAGAAGAAACCTCAATATTCTTGCAAGCATTGTAATCTGCAAATATTTAAATAGAATTATTCTGTTAAAATCGTAGTTGTATGAACTTGTGCACCACTGCACATCAAACTACAATTAATAATCTAAAAAAATGTCTAGGAAGGAGGTAGAGGAAATTCTACGAACAGAAAATGAAATTAATGAGGCTACCAAGGAGCTAAAAAAACTAACAGAGAATAACAACAAACAAAAAGAAATAATACCAGTAAAAGAGGAGCAAAAAGTTATTGAAAAAGAAAAACCACTCTCAAGAAGCATTAAGGAGAGGAAAGAACTGAGTGAGTTACCTCCTCTTTACCCAATCACTGATGAAACTGTACTTCAAAACAAAAAACAAAAACAGCACCAAAAATTAACAAGTTTTAATGATTTTGTGGAAATGATTAATTACATTTCTGATAAAAGCAAATTAAATACAAGCAAAAATGATGAAAAATAATTGATTTTTGAATAAGCTTGGTTGATCAGATAGACTTACTATGTTTTGTTATCATCTCAATTTAAATTGTGAGAGCATTGATTTAAATTAATTTGTTGAATGGAGGAAAAGTTCAATAAATTAATTAATTTGACAACTGCCTCCATAGATAAAAGGTTGCTCCTCAAATCAATCGATTCTATATTTGGATTGTATTTGTGTATCATTAAGATATTTCTCAGAATTGACTCACAAAGTAAAGGATGCCAAATTGTCAAGTTACTTCCTCTATAATTAATTGATGGTAACTTGAGAATCACATTATTTCTAAATTTATAGAATGCTCCATCTTCACCCTTCCCAATTTTAAAGAGTTTCGAACATGCTGATAATATTTTAGAAGCAGATTTCAAATCCAGGCGAATATTTTCAAGTTCCAACTTTCTGAAATTATTGTAAGGCTCCAATTTGTTTGCCAATAATTCAATGGACTTGTTTGTTATATTGGTATTTGATAGATCAAGTTCTAATAAATTTTGGGGTTTTTTTAAATATTTTAAAAATCCACTCATTCCACAATCAGTTATTGGCGTGGATTTAATGTATAGCTTTTCTAAATTTGGGATACTCTGTGATAGACCCACCAGAAATGAATCATTTACATCCATTATGTTGCTAAGATCCACATCCTTCAAATTGGCCAATTTATGAATTAAAGAAGAGCAAAGTTTTGTGTTGAGAGTATGTCTGCAATTATTTGAATTTGATAGAGATAGATCTATAGATGTAAAAGGTGTTATATCTATCAATCCTGAGTCTATTGCTCCATTCAGAAGTGATAATAACCTGTTTAATTCCGATTTGGTGAGATGAATCTTATTGTTTTCGTTTTGTTTGATTTTGAAGAATAATCCATCTTCGGAATCATCACAACCAATATTTTTCAAAATTAAATTAATATTGTCCATAGGAAGCTGATTTTCCATTGTAGAATCTTGGTTATTTGTTCGAGCTTGTGGATGGTAATAATTATTGAATTGTGACTGGTTAAACTTACGAAATAGGTGTTGGATGATTATTTGTGCTCTTTTTGCGGTTGAAGAAGCAAAAAGGTCAAGCAAGGCTTCATGAGTTACTTCCATTTTTTGTATTTTAAAATTCTAGTTGCTCTTATCAGAGTGTATTTACATAATCACTGCTCTGTTCACACTCTTTTTCGGATAAGTCTTTAGTATCAGTCTACCAAGCAGAACAACATGCAGAATCTAAGGTTCACACAAGGATTCCCAAAGCCCCACCGTCGTTAAGCAACGTAAACTTCAACCATTAACTAATCGTACTGAGTGTGAGAGAGAATAACCATCATACGGCTCTTCCTACACTAAGGTAGTATACACAAAGGTTGTTCATCATTAATAACAGCAATCAACCTCTTGAGGTTGAGTGATGGTATTTTTTTCTTGTGCAAATAAAAAGATTTATTCTTATGGTTTTTAAATAAATAAAAGAATAATTTATTGGGATATGCTTTCAACTACCCTATTGGCATATCAAAATGATTATTTAGTTTCAAAATTGACCTTCAAGCCCAAATCGTTGGCGTTAACAACAATGGAAGCAATCTTAACAGCTTTTTGAGCAGCATCTTCCAGATTGTCAGCAGGAATAACACGAATTCCACTCTTGGCCAAAATATCCTTAGCTTGTTGGACATTAGTACCTTGCAAACGAACAACAACAGGAGCTCTTAATTCAGTTTCCTTCATAGCATTAATTAAACCTTGAGCAATAAGGTCACATCTCATAATACCACCAAAAATGTTAACAAGAATAGCTTGCACATGATGGTCATCGTTCAAAATTTTAAGAGCTTCAACAATTTGATCTTGGGAAGCACCACCACCGACATCCAAAAAGTTGGCTGGATCACCACCATATAATTTGATAATATCCATGGTTGCCATGGCTAAACCAGCACCATTGACAATACAACCAATATTACCATCAAGACCAATATAATTCAAATCATATTTAGCAGCACGAACATCACGAGGATCTTCTTGAGTGATATCTTTAAGTGCAAAAAGTTCTTTTTGACGGAAGAAAGCATTGTCATCAATGTTAACTTTAGCATCTGCACAAATAACTTTTCCGTCAGCAGTTTCAATGAGAGGATTAATTTCCAAAAGTACAGAGTCTGTCTTCATAAACAAATTGTACAATTTTGTAATTTGGTCAACAGCTTGGTCAAGCAATTCATCACGGAAACCCAATTTACGAGCTAAACCTTCAGCTTGTGATTTGTGCAATCCTTCCTTTACACTAATAGGAATTGTATGAATTTCTTCAGGACTTTCTCTAGCAACATCTTCAATGGCCATACCACCTTGGGTACTACCAATTAATACAGGTCCACCAGATTGACGATCCAAAAGAATAGCCAAGTATAATTCTCTACGAGCATATAATCTTTCTTGAACATAAACCTTGTTACATGGTTTACCTTCAGCACCAGTTTGTTTTGTAACTAGTACTTGTCCTAACATCTTTGATACGTAATCTTCAGCTTCTCCAATTGAAAGAGCCTTTTGAACACCTCCTTTAAGTCCACTCTTAAATTTACCTCTACCTCTACCACCAGCTAACACTTGAGCCTTGACAATATAATCGACATGATTTCCCAATTCAGTGCAGGCCTTCTTGGTTTCTGTTGCACTTGTTAGCACTTTGCCTCTTGGAACGGAAATATCATAACTTCTGAACAAATCTTGTGCTTGGTATTCGTGGAGATTGAGAAGACGTTTTTGTGTTGTGTTGGTTGAGATTTGAGAGAGGTTCTTTTTGCCCAATACTCTAAAGATACGATTGGATGATGATGAGAACATTTTTTGTTGTTGTTTTTTGTTGTTATTCAAGAATCCCGTTAGCGTATGATAAAGAGGAGCTTTCTTCGCCTTTTCTTACAAAGTTTTTAGGGCATTGTCGTCATCATTGAGAAACTTCATTTTTGCTTGTTTCACGAAAGTATGCACCTATCAAAGCACATTAGGTGATAGGATATTGTTTTTTTATCAGTCTTAGAATTAAGAGTTAATTTTGCCTTTTATCTTGTTTTTCAAAACTTAAAACATGGTTATTGTCGTGCAACTTTTAAAATCAATGATATAAACTTCGTCAAATCAATTATAAAAAAATGAAAATCTCCATTGCTGTGGTTGGTAGTGGCTTGAGTGCCTTGTCTCTTGTTAAGAAATTAATTTCTAATCCAAAATCTTCCTCACTTGTTGATGGAATCACACTCTTTGAAAAATCTAGAGGAGTTGGAGGACGAATGGCAACGAGAAGAGCAACATTGGATGGAAAAACGGCTTATTTCGATCATGGAGCACAATATTTCACAGTCAGAAGTGAACAATTCAAGGAGCAAGTAAATCAATGGATCGATCAGAAACAAGTAATTTTATGGGATGATCCTATTGTATCATTAGAGAATGACATGACAATTAGGACAAAATCCGCCCAACTTGGCAGTTTGAGTGATAATAACTCTAACGACTTGATTTCAAGATATATTTCAACAAGTAATGGTATGAATGCTCTTTGTAAATCAATGAAATCAGAGATTTTAGACACAGCCAAAATTTCAAATGTTTATGTCAATTTTGAAATGGAAAAACTTGTGAAAACAATCTCAAAAGACATCAGTGGAAAGTGGAAAGTTGGGCTAGTTGACTCGATTTATGAACAGTTATTCGATTTAATAATACTTAGTTGCCCTCCAGAACAAACAGCACAATTACTTCAAACAACAGAGCATCCAACCAATTTGTTAACTAAAGTTGAGAAAATGGAAATGTATCCATGTTGGTCAATGATGATTTCTTTCCCAACAAAACTTAATCAATCAACCATTAAGGGAGGAGCATTTGTTAATATGGATAATTGTTCTATATCTTGGATATGCAATCAATCAAGCAGAAACAATGAGCAACAAGATAGAGAGATGTGGGTTGTTCATGCTTCCAAATACTGGTCTTCTACCAATTTAGAAAAATCCAGTACTGAAGTTCAACATATTCTATTCAATGATTTTATGAAACTATTAGAACGTTTTGAAAACAAGAATGGGTCTGAAATTATTACACAAGCTGCTGATCATGTCAATGTTCATAGATGGAGATATTCTATTCCATTTTCAACAAATTCAACCTACTCTGTAAGTGAATGGTATAATGATGGAATTGCCTGTATTGGTGATTGGACACAACAGGGAAGAGTCGAAGGGGCTTACTTAAGTGGAGTTGAAATGGCTGATTTCTTAATTTCAAAATTGTAGTTTATTTCAGTTTGTTTTTTAATAATTTAATTCTTCTTCAATAAAGCTTCAACACTTTCACGGAAAACTCTAGTATGGACATCAACATCTTCTTCAGTATGGTTAACACAAATTAAAGCCATGTTGTGGAATGGTGTCATCAAAATACCACGATTAAGGGCATACAAGTGCATATATTGGTCCAATTCAAAGTCACAAACAGCAGCAGCTTCTCCACCATTGACTGGTTCGGTTGGTCTAAACCAATATTCAGTACGACAACCAAGACGTTTAACAATCCAAGGTAAATTGAAATCAGCAATAACCTGCTCAACACCTTCACAGAATTTCTTTGCCAGAGCAATGGTATATTCATAATTTTCTGGTGTAAGAATATTTTCCAATGTTGCACGCATTGCAGAAACTGAAAGAGCATTACCAGCCAAAGTACCACCAATACCACCAACATCAATACCTTCAAGTTGAACAGTTTCAGATAAACGTCTGGCAACTTCGTGACTCAAACCATAAACAGCAGTTGGAACACCACTACCAATAGCCTTACCAATAGTGAACAAATCTGGCTTTAATCCTAATTCCTTAGTCAAACCTCCTGGACCAGCAGAGATGGTATGAGTTTCGTCGATAATCAAAAGAGTACCATATTTAGTAGTGAGTTCACGGAGCTTATCTAAAAATCCTGGTTGTGGGAGAACAATACCAATGTTTGTCATGGCTGGTTCACACAAAACAGCAGCAACATCACCAGGAGCCAAAGCTCTTTCCAAAGCTTCAACATCATTAAATTCAACAACCTTTGTGGTATTTGTTGGATTGGTTTGTGGACCAATATTTGTAGCACGACATTCAGCAGTAACACCATCATCAGCAAGGGTGACAAAAGCTTCATCAACAGTTCCGTGATAGCAATAGTTGAAAACAAGGATCTTTGGACGTTTGGTAATATGTCTAGCAATACGTAAAGTGAATCTGTTGGCATCAGTTGCAGAAACAGCAACTTGCCAGTATGGAAGACCAAAACGCTTCTTTAAATCATCACCAACCCAAATTGCATTTTCGTTTGGTAACATATAAGTAATACCATTATTTAATTGTTTTGAAACAAAATCAACGACAACATCAGGAGAGTGGCCAGTCATGGAACCAGTATCACCAAGGCAAAAATCGATAAATTTAACATCATCCAAGTCGGTAAAGTGACCTCCTTTAGCTTGTTTAACAAACAATGGATGACCACCAGTCCACTTCTTCATCCAGTGCATTGGTACACCATCAAGAAGAGAGTTCTTAGCTCTTTCAAAGGCGTCACGACACTTTGGGTGATTCTTCAAGAACAAAGCTTCTTCTTCAGCATAGAGCTTCTTGAGATGTTCTCTATCGATTTGAACAAGTTGTTGAGACATTCGCGGCGAGAGTGTTTGGAGATTTTTTTTGGTCGATTCGGTGGAACAATTGTTTACAATTTTTCAAAACCGATTCTTCCAATATAAAATGCCTACACATCAGCCAAGCGCAAGTTTCTCCAACCACGAATCTCTGGAGATCTCTAACCCGCAAGTCTTGCCATCCACTCCAATTGCTGTTGATTGCGAAGAAAGCAATTTTTTCCAAGACCACAAGAAAAATCCATCTAAACATTATGTAATTGTTATGGTAGGATTGCCAGCTAGAGGAAAATCCTACATTGCCAGACAGCTAACCAAATATTTGAACTGGTTGAATATTGATTGTTCAATTTTTAATGCTGGAGAGAAAAGAAGAGAAATGCTAGGAGCTGGGCAATCTTCTTTCTTCTGGGATAAGAACAATTCAGAAGGGCAAGAACAAAGAAAGAGGATTGGTCTTGTTACTCTTCAAGAGTTGATTGATTGGTTAATGTTGGATGAAACTGAAAACGAGGAATCCTCAAAGAAAATGAAATATGGTGGTGGGAATTGTGCTGAGGAATATACAAAAAGAGAGATCAAATGTGCAATTTTTGACGCAACAAACACAACCAGAGAACGAAGACAAATGATTATTGATCATTTGACAGACAAAAATCTACCAAGACCTTTGGAGCCAAATCATATTATTTTTGTGGAATCTATCTGTAACAATCCACAAATTATTGAAGCCAATGTAAGGGATATTAAAATCAAGTCTTCAGATTACAAAGGTGTTTCTGCAGAACAAGCAATTAACGATTTTATGCAAAGAATCAAAGCCTATGAACAAGTATATGAAACTATTTCAGACGATGAGGAAAAGAGATTAAGTTATATTCAAATGATAGATATTGGTAAAAAATTCATCCTTAATAGAATTGGTGGATATGTACCTGGAAAAATTAATCAGTGTTTAATGAACATTCATTTAGCTCCAAGAGTAATATGGCTTTCAAGACATGGAGAAAGTATGGATAATACAATGGGATTGTTAGGAGGAGATTCAAACTTGACTGAAAAAGGTCAATGCTATGCTAAAGTATTATATAGATTTGTTAAGAGGATGCAAGAAGAGAGAAGGAATCAAGAAATATCAATCGAAAAACCACAATTGGACAATATGATGGTTTGGACTAGTCTTTTAAAAAGAACACAACAGACATCCTTCCATTTTAAACATGATGAAAACTTCAAAGTTGTTCGTTGGAGATGCTTAAATGAGCTAGATGCTGGCGTTTGTGAAGGAATGACATATGAAAGAGTGAAAGAAGAGCTTCCTCATGAATATGAGGCCAGAGAGGCTGACAAATTCAGATACAGACCACAAAACGGAGAAAGTTATTTAGATATGATTTATAGAATTGAACCAGCCATTGCTGAACTAGAAAGACAGAGATGCCCTCTTTTAATAATTGGTAGGTTTATTTTAGGTTTAATTTTCAATTAATCAATACTCTCAAAAAGGTCATCAAGCTGTAAATCGTATATTGTATTCATATCTCACTGGACTACGTCCAGAAACTTGCACAAGACTTCCAATTCCATTAAACACAGTTATTGAAATAATCCCTAACGCATATGGGGTGGAGGAAAAGAGATACGATTTAAATCAAGAGGTACAAAAAGAATACGAATTAATTATGTCTCAAAAGAAATAATTTAATTTTTGGTCTCTTTTGAAATTTGTAAGGGAATTGGAAGATTTCTTCTCATCATCATTTTGCTTTTTTTACATTCAGTTATTACACAAAGAGTGTGGAACCAATTATTAAATATTCCCTTATTATAGTTTCTCTTATTCTTGTTAACGTATTCATAAGTTGTTTGACCAGAAGAAATTAGAAACGAATGGAACACACTTAATGATCCAACAAAAAATTGTGAAAGGAAAATGTAAATCATAATAATAATTCCTCCAATTGAATATCTTATTGAATTCGAAACCTTATCCAAAACCACATCATTCAAATTAAAATAATATATCCAAACTAGAACTGTGTGAGCCACACAAACCAAAATCACAAACCATGAAGTGATAGTGGTACTAAAAATAAATAATATGAATGATCTGTAGTTTCGTCTGCCAATACAAGTGCCAGTCCAAGGACAGTGATGATCAAACTTTTCTACACAATTATCACATCTCCTGCAATGAGAGGCCCTTGGGGGACGATATATTTCACACGTAGCACAGTATTTAAGCTCAACAACGTCCTTGCTGTTTAAATAAACTTTTTGGAAGGGTGGAGGTTCCATTTTTCTTGAATTGTTTTCGATTGCACCTGCAATGTTTTTGTCAAAGTATTTTCTTCTTGGAATAATGCCTGGATCCGTAAAGCTTGTATAGAATAGGCCAACCATCATCAATATAAATCCAATCAAAGGTAAAACTAACAACACAACCCCAACAGCAGGATGAATGAACAAAATAAAGTGTGGCATTATTACAGGGCCATAGGCTATTGCAGGGAGAAAAATTAAAACAAGTGTAATAATGAACAATTTTCTATCGGGCCCGAGAATCAATCTTCCTTGACAACAAAGTGTATTATTTCCTATCCATCCTTCATATAACTTTAATGTTGTGTTGGCTATGATGTTTGTGGCTTCGGAATGTTCTGCATCTTGCTTTTGTTCTAACGCGACTGTGCTCATTTTTACTCTGCACAAAAAAATGGGGAAACACGCACAACTAGTGATTGGACCTGCTGGCTCCGGAAAATCGACTTATTGCCAAACAATTCAAGAACATGGTAACAATACAAAGAGAGTTATTCATGTTGTAAATTTAGATCCTGCGGCTGAGGAGTTTAAATATCAATGTGCATTTGATATTCGTGACTTGGTAACATTGGAGGATGTCATGGAGGAGTTTCAACTTGGTCCGAACGGAGGTCTAGTTTACTGTATGGAATATTTAATGCAAAATTTAGAAGATTGGTTCTCGGAAGAATTGAGTGATTATGAGAATGACTATTTAATCTTTGATTGTCCAGGTCAAATTGAACTTTACAGTCATGTACCAATCATGCAGTTATTTGTAAAGGAGTTGGAACGAAGAGGATATAGGGTTTGTTGTGTCTATTGTATGGACGTACAATTTATAGAAGATGTTACAAAATATATCAGTGGTATTACCCAGGCCCTTTCTGCAATGATTCAATTCGAGACTCCTCATGTCAATATTTTCACAAAATGTGATACTCTAAAAGGAAATAAGGAAAGATCAAACATTTTAGAAAAGCTAAAAGTTCCTGACAAAACTGAGCTTCTCTACGCTTTAGAGAAAGAAACCAATCCCCATAAGAGAAATTCATCTTTCTCCAAACTCAATCATGCAATTGTTTCATTAATTGACAACTTCAACATGGTTGGATTTCTTGAATTGGATATTACTGATGAAGAATCGATAGAATACATCCTCTCCTATGTTGATATGACTATTCAGTATGGTGAAGATGAAGAGGCAAAGGAACCAAAAGAAGAAACAGAAGAAAGCACTCAAGATGAATAAATTAATTCATCAGGTTAACTTTTTACTACGCTCTTTTTACTACATTGATTCCACCTGATGTGACTGTTCCAGTGAACCAATTTGCATGGTGATTGTATTTTGATATCTGACTGTTCCTGTTTGTGTAAGTTAGATCCTGATATTGGATCTTTACAAATATCACAAAGAACCTTAACGCCACCAGCAAATTGTTGAAGCTCAGTTGCTAGTTCAGGTGTTATATCCGAAATATTTGAATAATTTCTGTGAATATGTAAGAGTTCTTTCTTTAGAGTCTCATTCATTGGTAATTTTGGTAATGGTAGAGTATAAAGGAGAAGAGACATGATAATATCTAGCTTTGGAGTTTTGTAAAAAGGATATTTGGTTGAACTCGCATCTAAATGGTCTTTGATCATCTTGTACATTTCTAATTCTTTCATATTGTTGATAAGATCAAAGAAAATATACTTGTGTTGTACGCATGTGGACAATTCATTCAATAAGGTATCACAGAATGAAAATAATAAATCTCTAACAACTCTGGATTTTGACTCCAAACCAGTAGGATTGTACATTATTGATGGAACACTGTACATACACGACTGTATTTCAGGATCTGTTTCTCTTTCATAATCTTCTAACCTTATAATCTGATCCATGTATTCATTAAGAGTTGTTGCCTTTAGCAATTGTTCTCTTCTTGTTGGTAGATAATCATTCAATAAAAATAGACAAAATCGTCTCCAACTCATAGATGCATTTGATTTGAAGAGACGATAAAACATTGAACTTGCATTTTCAGAAGGTCTCATTGTAAAGTATCCACGCTTATTATTTGTTTGCTTGTCTATCAAAATCATGGCCTCATACAATTTCTCAACTGAAACCCAATAGGATGGATACTTGAATCTTGCAACATCCAATAATAAAACCATATCTTCATCAGGATTATATCCTCCAATAGGACTGAAGTGGCCATCACCTGTTTGATCTAGTGCTTTTCTTGAAAAGTTTACAACAATATGAAACTTTTGATGTTTACATGAATCAATAATATGCTGTCTAAATTGTTCAATAGTACTATTTCTGAATAACTGAACATCAAGTCCAGAACAAACAGAAAGGCACCAAAATTGTTCCATCTGCAAACCTTTGGTTAATACTTGGTCTCCAGAAACACAACAATTCATTAACAGATTTTCATCATAATATCTCCAAACACCTTTCCAAACTTGATTTGGATCACATTGTAAAGCATTTAAAATCATACTTAAACTTCCTAACCCGCAAAAAGCAGGTTCTTGTTGGGTGTGGAACTGTTCAGCTAATGAAAAATAATTTTCCATATATTGTTGTTTTAAACTTGATCTAAATAATTCTCTTCCTTTTTCCGAACTGAATGGTATTAATTTGTCAGATAATTTTCTCTTGTAAAACGAAACAGCACAAGTTGGTGCTGATTTAAAAGACCTCAAAACTTGAGTCGATTTAAATAAATTATTTGTCATTCCGAGTTATTGAACAATTTTTCAATACAGCATATGCGACTGGATGAATGCTATTTTTTTAAAATTTGAAAATGCAAAATGGACTCCATCACGCTTTCAATCAATCGAAAAAAAAAAATGATTCAAAATTTTAAAGTTCATTCCGAAGAAGACTTTTTCGATAATGGAGAGGAAGAGGTTCTAAATTTCTACAAGATGAGGTTTGTTGATCATTATTTTGATGACAATTATAACCTTTAAAGCCGAAAATTAAAACAAGATACTCACAACATTTATGCTAGACTGCAATCAATTAAAGAAGATTCTAATTTTGTTTCCTACGTTTTTAAGTAAGCATTCAATTAATCTTTTTGTTCATAATTTCAAAGAATTTATTCACTAGTACCAAAATTTGCAAATTTGAGATGTGGATTGTGGTATCATCATAGTTTTGATTCAACTTGTTATTTTAAATCTACTGATGGACACAGTTATCATTGGCAATTTTCATTGAATAGATTGAATCTACATGTTTTAAAAACTGCCCTTAAGAAGGAATGTTTAATGATTGTTGACTCAACAAGAAAGGGAAAATTATTTCCTGATAGTTTTTCAAAAACAATTCCAATATGGTGCTGTGTTATGAATAAGGTATTGAGTTATTTAAAATTTGGAGAAAAAAAATCAAATCTTAAACTTCCAACATGGGTTCATGATACAGAGAAAATTCAAATTGAAGAAAGGTTAGAGAGCTGGGTTGATTTTGTTTTAAATAGTGGTCTAGATTTGAAAGAATTTATTGAAATGTATACTAAACCTCTCCAATGTGTTTGGATAAGCAGAAGAACAGAATTGGAAAATACCTCCAAGTTTTCTCTCGAAGGGTTAGATTTTATTCCTATTATTTTAGTGAGTGCAAGTGATCCAGATCATCCAATCAAAACAACTAGTTGGGTTTATATTCAAGGTGAGTTTTATAATATTTAATTATTGATTTTCCCAATTAGGTGCCGGAGATGATCATGGTATGTTTTACACTCTTAACTGTTTTAGTATAACTATTTTACAGAGTCTTGGGCTATGGGGCTAACACCACAATTATTTTGGAATAACCACTCTGTAATACTCTCTCAAAATGTGCACAATGGAGATGAATGTAAACAAGTTATCAACAAAATACTAGAAAATGAAAGGAAAACATCATCAATATCTGATTCTCAACATTTACATGATTCCTGCGCCATATCAAGTCTTCATATCGACACAACAGAAAATTCAAATAATCTACTAGCTGTTAAAATTGGAAATTCTAATCTTTTAATTGGAAATTATTCTAATTGTGAGTACTTACCATTATTTTAATTTAACAATGGCTGCATCTATTAGTTTCCTCATTCCAAAGTCTTAATAGGCATTTTGAAACGAATTTAAACCAATCTGTATTTATTTGCTGTTGTGATACAGATATTGAACTCTCACGTGGAAAATGTGTTTTCCTTATTGATAGTAAGAAGCACAAGAGGGGTTTGGAAGAAGTTTTAGGTGAAATTCTATATTTTATAGAACAAGAATTGGAAAAGGAAATGAATGTGTATGTACTTGGAAGGACTGGAAAGAATGAAGAAATTGTTGTTGGATTGGCAGCGATGTGCTCTCTTTTCGATTCAGACAGTAAGTATTCCATTTTCAAATATTTGATTAGTTTTATTTCTGAAAAGATAATTTCGAAAAAAACAAACAAAATAGAGATTACACAAGGCAACATTTATGTGATAAACAAATGATAAGAAAGAAATTAATGTACATACAATCATTTATTAATGATGCATCTCCTTCCAGGAGCATGATGAAATCCCTCAACAGACATTTACTCTCTTAATAAAAACCATTCAAAAAAAATGAGTGAAAACAAACTTGTGCTGCCATCCATTTCTGGTATGCAAATAGAGTCACGTACTGAAAAATCTTTCCCAACGGATTTTTCATCCAAAGTTAATGTTTGTATTTTCGGATTTTCAAAAGAGCAAAAGGAACCTTCCAAGACATGGCAAAAAATATTTGCTGATTTAAAACGTGATGGGGATTGGAAAGAGAAGGATATTGACTTTAATGTATTTCCTTTGTTAGTACGTTTTGAAATTTTTAGTAATTAATTATTCTTCTTTTAGCCTGAAATGTATTGGTTATTGGCAAGGTAAATTTACATTTTTATTATTTATTTGACTTTAGAATAGAGGAATTTTTGAAGCTGTAAGATATGGGACTGTGGATCAAATTATTAGAGAAAGAACCTATTTGATTCACACAGACCAAGTTAAATTTAGACAAAGTTTACAAGTAGATTCAGATGAAAAAATCCTCATAGCTGCATTCCAAAAAGATGGAACTTTACTTTACAAATCAACTGAAGGTTCTTATGAAGCAAGCAGAGGAGAGGAAGTGATTGGAAAATTTAATGAATTATTATAAATTATATTTTAATATTATTATTACTATCTACACATAAAGCTCTGTACAGGCTTCCAAGAATTGATCAAAAGTAAAAGTAGCTTGTCCGTTTCTGTAAAAGTCTTTTGGTTGGAAAATATTTCTGACAATACCAACATAAACACAAAGTTCAATGTATCCATCAAAATTTAAAGATCCCTTTTTTTGTGTATCAACAGTTTGGAATATCTTTTGCAACACAATTGGTGAAATTCTGTAGCCTGACTGAGCAAGTGCTCGTGAGATTTCATCAAAAGATAAACTTCCAGACTTGTCAGTATCTACAAACTCAAATCCTTGCTTCATTTGAAGTAAATATTGATGTAATTGCATAAATTCCTCAAAATCAATTTCAGCATTATTATTCCTGTCAAACATTTTAATTAATCTTTTTGCACCTGTCAAAATTCTTGTACCTCATTCAATTAATAAAGACTTACATCTTTCACTGAAGACTTTTCCTGTAAATTCAGATCCTGGTTGAGTGAGTGCTTTTTGAAGCTCTATCCAAGTAATTTTTCCAGATCTATCCAAATCAACAGCATCAAAAAACGGTCTAAGTGGGTGAGATTGCATTTGTGGTTGATAAATACCATATTGTGATTGTTGATGGTTTCCGTATTGTTGTGGTTGCTGTTGATAACCTCCTACTTGTGGTTGCTGTGGTGGTTGATTGTAACCTCCTACTTGTGGTTGTTGATAACCACCATATTGTGGTGGAGGTTGTTGGTAACCGCCATATTGTGGAGGTTGTTGATAGCCTCCTGTCTGTTGATAACCTTGAGGTGTGCCTTGTGGAGCTCTAAAGCTTTGATTCATTTTTTTTTATTTTAAATTAGAAGAAATTAGAAGGTTTATTCCTTACGTATTAAAATGCATTTTAATAAATTTACTTGATAGGAATGTTATTAATAAATTATTTACTCCACCATTCACTTGCACTTCCTTTATAACAATAAACATTTTCAATGCCTAATTCAGAAAGGGTTTGAGCAGCCATTTGTGCCCTTCCTCCTAATTTGCAATAGACAATAATCTTCTTAGAGATTGTTTCATCATCTCCAAAGATAGATTTTTTAGCTTTGGATGAAATAAAAGCATGTGAAACACCACCATAACCACTAGATGCAAGAGTAGAATCAGAGTGAACATTAGGTTTTTCAAATCCTTTACATTTTCAGTTGCTAATCAATTATTCACAACTTACCATATGTTTGTTTAAATTGCTTATTATCCAAGGTCAAAAAAGCAGGTCCTAAATCACCTACAGGTATGTTGTAAGCTGATGAATGAATTGGAGGAAGTTCAGATGAATTAAATTCTGATGGTTCTCTCACATCAATTAAAATAAAATCTTCTACCGGAGTCTTTTCCTTGATTAGTTGTTCAACTTGTTGCTTTGTAATAAAACTGAATTGCATATTAATAGAGGATGTATTAAATCTCCTAATGGTTCCAGTATTTATGATCAACGATTTGGAATTTATTTTAAGAATTGGTGTGGTTAAGTGTTTGAACATTTTTTTGTATTAAAAGGTACTTTAACAATAGAGAATCATCAAGCACTTATTTGTGAACGATTCTTTGTCTTCAACAACTCTTGAAAAACTTTACAATAAATAAATATTCACCTTGAACCCATTTCTTTAAAACAATCTTACTTGCGAAACCTCCATTCTCTTCAAGACTAAGCAATTTCATAACCTCTTGAGGTCTATTATCTTCAATAAGAACGAAATAAAAAACACCATCTCTTGACAAAATGTCCTTAATCATTGGAATGAATTTATCAATAACTTCTCTGCCATCAATACCACCTGCATAGGCTGCTCTGACGTCATTATGTCCCATTTCGTATTGTTCGGATGGAACATATGGTGGATTAAATATAAGTAAATCTATTTTGTTCTTCATTCTTTGTTTAAATGCTGAATGAAAATCGGTAAGGACAACATCACAACAAATTGGGACTTGTTGTGGTGTTATCTTATTATTTTCCAATGTTTTTCTTGTCATCAAAGCAGCATTTGGATTAATATCGGAGCAAAGTAATAAAAATGAATAAGATGCATTCATTAATTGATGATTATTGTTTAATAATTTATAAAGAAATGTTGTAACATATCCACTTCCGCTTCCTATTTCAAGACAACATTTTAATCCACATTTCGAATTGAGTAAATGATTTACAATATAATCTTTTTCCAAAGCATCCACTAACAAATAAGTATCATCATTAAATTCATAAACAAGTTTGAAATCGGAAGTTTTCATGTGGCCCATATTGGGGTCGTTGATACTTTTTGGCATTTTTATTAATAATAATTGCAAATATTGTAAATTATCCACAACACCCTTTCTTCCCACTTGTAGGAGAGGTGTTATTTGAAGGATTTTGAAGTTGAGATATTGGTACTAGTCCAACATTACTTGGTTTAATTTCAGAGTTTTTAGCCTTTCTTTTTTCAAATTCTTCTACAATAGTGTCAAAAATAACATCAATATTCACTCCATCCTTTGAACTTGTTACAAAATGTTTGAATACAACTCTATGTGATGACGTGAATTCCTCTACTTGTCTTTCAGATATTACAGATTTTCCAAGATCAGATTTAGTACCAACTAGTATAATGAAACAATCCTCTGCTGGAGCACTCGTTTCCAATTTATGCACCCATTTAGAAACATTTTGAAAGGTTCCTTCCTCAATCACACTATAACAAACAAGTGCTACATTTGTGTGACGGCAGTAGAAAGAGCTATTCCATTTGAATGAATATTTAATGAACGAATACTAACCTCAAAGAATCATATCTTTCCTATTGATGAGTTAAATGATCAAGAATTTTCAATTAGCGTCAAATCTTACCTGACCAGCTTTGATGATTGATTTAGATGAATTTTAAAGCAATTACTAACCAGTATCCCAAAGTCCTAATTCTAAATGTTTTCCGTTTTTTGTTGGAATGGCTTTCTTCAAACATGTTAATAAATTCTTTCTCTCAAATACCTACTTTAAAGAATGAAGCGCCAATAGTGGATCTTGTATTTCCGAATGTATTATTTAAAAATCTAACCAACTTTTGATCATTGTAGATTTTTACTCGTTGATGACTTACCAAACTGATTTTTCTTAGAATATTTAAATTATTTAAAAATCATACCTGGTCTACTACAGTGTTATTGTATTTACTATTAATCCCTACCTTTCCTACACCACTGTCACCTGTTTTATTGGTTACTCAATCAGGATTTGTTTTAAACGTACCAAGCATGACAACTTTGATGTCCACTCCTTCATTCTTTTTGCTCATTTTTTAAAAAATGTCTAACGTTGTCTTTCATTGTTCGATAGTAAAATTGCCAGATGAAACTGTGGTTGAAAACTCCTTTGATATTGATAAACCAATACACGCCCAACTCGGAAATGGGCAATTAAAGTTTTTAGATATGGAAGAAAAACTTAGTGTGATGAATCCAGGAGAAACATGTGAGATTTTAACATTAGGAGAGGATCTTGTTAAATATAAAATTTCCATCAAACTATTACGAAAATATTCGAGTGATGGCAATGCTACGGAATGGGATTATTCAGATGAAGAGAGCTACAATATAGCTCTAAACAAAAAAGAAGATGGCAACTTATTCTTCTCTCAAAATAAGAATATTTCAGCTTCCAGATGTTATCGAAGCGGAATTAAACATGTGAGAAGGATCTCCAAATTGAAATGGGATTTAAATAATAGAAAGGCTAGGGATTTGTTGATCACTCTGTTCAATAATCTACTCACATGTGAGTTAAAACTTAAAAGATACTCGAATGTTGTAAAGTTTAGTACTGAATGTCTTGATAATATCGGAGAAAATGTTAAAAGTTATTACAAAAGAGGTGAGGCAAATATGAATGATGGAAATTATTCTTTGGCTAATGAAGATTTCAGAAAAGCTAAAGAGCTGCTACTCACAGTTGATTCAAATGCTGAAATTTCTGTAATCAGTAAGGTTATTACAGGCTCTCCTAAGACTATTGCAGCAGATATGTACGACAAGATGATCAAACTATTAGATTCGTCAATTCAAAAGTGCACTAAACTGGATCAAGATTACAATCAAAACATGAAAAACATGTTTAAAAAGATGTTTTAATTTAAGGACATTTTTTTGCTAAACATTGAGCAGCACCCATTTCATCAAACTCTGATTTAGAAATCCACATAGATTGAAAAGATCCTAAACTAGCAAGTATTGATCCACCAATGAATGAAGCATACTTTCTTTCTTGTAGTTGAGCCACTGCTGTTTGCATTGTTGATTGGGTTGAGGAGTTACCCATAGATGTGGAAAGTGTGTGAATATTTGCAGATATTTTTGTGTTGAGTGGATGTTTAACTTTAACATTATTTGGCGCCATTCTTATTAATTCGTGTTCATACCTTGTTGGTACACCAGGAATTAATGTATTTCCACCAACTAACAAAATATTTGAATATAATTCCTTCCTAAGATCCACGTCACATTTGTTGATAGAATCACATGTCAATTTTGCAAGTCCATATTCATGGTTGAATAAACGTTCACAAATTGAGAATCTTTCAAGACCAATTTCAATATCGTTTCCATCATTTAACTCAAAGCTCACAAGTGGTGTGTTTCCTGTTTGAACAGCTCCATCCTCTGATGCTCTTAGTAGATTGATCTTCATGTCTCCAACAATTCTGTTGATTGAATAATCATTAAAAGATTGTGTTAATCCGTCAATATGGTGTTCTACAATTTTAGTGGATTTGGAGCTTGGTTGTTGAGAGCTTCTTTGCTTAGTAAATTGATGAGGAGCAAGGATGTCCTTACCTCCCCTCTTTGTTTTAACTAGATTTCTTAGATCTTCGTCCAATACTTTTCCACAAACTTTAGTAGTTTTGATTGTGCTTTGACGAAGAGCCAAACCGTCATGCACAGATGTGACAGTTGTAGCATTATGACCACTGTCAACAACTAGGGCTGTGTATTTTCCATTTGCAAAACAGCTTAAAACTGGTTGTTTGGACAAGAAAAAACTTGGAATATTACATTTCTCAAAAACTAGAGATGCTAACTTTTCTCTTCCTGATGAAGAACAAAGAGGATCTTCTGACATTAAAAGTGGGTGTTCGTTCGGTTTCACACCTAGTCTTTCGTCATAAATATAATTTAAAGCCTTCTCAAAATAATCAATGTTTTGAACTAAACTTCAATAAGTCAAATAATAATAAATTATCAACATACTCTCTCCAGTATCTGAATTAAAGATGTTTTGTACTTCCATGCCAGGCCTTGCGAAGGAAATTTCCTTGTTACCCACATAATAGCTAGAAATTTTTGATTTATCATCACTGTCAAATACAGTACCAATCACCTAGTAATGTTGGTTAGAAATAGAATCTCGGAAAACTTACTGATGGGATGATCGCCTTTGGATTTTCTTCTCCTGCAAATCCAGCTTTAATTGTGTGAGTACCGACATCAATAACAACGGCTCCAACCTCGTCTCCACCAAAAGTGTTCATGATTGTTGTTTGATGATTTAATAATTTACACTATAGTTGATTGTTGCAGAAAATTGAGACGACCCACTAGTGTGTAGTTCTTGGGTGTATTTTTTATTTATTTTTATCTTAAAAAATTTAAATCAAATGAGTATGCAGGATGTTGGTGCAATTTTGTACGTTGTTGTCTCTCGGGGAAGTAAGGGTGAGTAAACAATTAATAAATATTATTAATAATTTTAAATTATAGTTCTTGCAGAGTTTACAAATCCTACTGTAAAATATGGTAACTTTCAAAGAATAACATTAAAGATTTTGGAAAAGATACCTTTGCAAAACTCAAAGATGACCTATACATATGATAGTTATAATTTTAATTATGAGGTTTCAGATGAAATTGTATTTTTATGTATGACTGATGGTACTTTCAGTAAGGCTCAGTCATTTAGATTTATTCAACAAATTAAAGAAGAGTAAGTAAATGAATCAATTTCAAATTAAACCTGTGAAAACAGATGGTTCAAGGAGTATGGAGATTCTGGAAAAACTGTAGCCAATAATTATGCCATGAACAAGTCTTTCAAGTCCACTTTAAAATCAAAAATGAATTATTTCAACAATGATCCTGAGGCTAACAAGATTCGTAAGATCAAAAATCAAATTCAAGAAATTCAAAATATTATGGTGATGAACATCGATAAAGTGATACAAAGAGGAGAGAGAATTGATATATTGGTTGGCAAAACGGATGAGCTTGTAGTTCATGCAGCTGAATTCAAAAAGAAAACTCACCAATTGAAAAATGCAATGATTTCCAATACTGTGAAAATGGCCATTATTTGTTGCATATTTATTGTAATTCTAATATTAATAATCTTCTTTTATTTCTGTAGTGGAATATCGTGTGTTACTGGTGGAGAGAAGGAAAGTAAAAGTGACTCAGAATAAATTATACTAAACAGCTTTATTTGAATTATTATTTTGTCCCTTGTAGAAATCGTCTTGTTACCAAATAGTCACCCCTTTTTGCTCAGTTGGTTATCAAGCTAGAATATTTGAACGGCCGTTTCTTAAATTTTTTTGTAACGTAATTGTCAGTTACATTATTGGTCGAAAATTATTTTTTTAATAAAATCTTACGAGTTTTGGCTAACGACTTTAATAAATTTAAAAAAAATGCAAACACTCTCCATGCCTTCTACGCCCACAAAACCGTTACATTCTGTTGCTCAACAACAAATTGCTGGCATGCCATCTTTCTGTGGTTCAGAACAGAATAATGGGGCCGGAACCCATCCCCACCATAATTTATTCATGATGAACGATTATCGTCAAGAAAACAACCCTCATGGTCCGAATACTCATGGCCCACCAAGACTTCCTGCCAATAGCAACCACATTTGGGATCAATGTTACAGTTTGCCAACTAACCCACAAATGAGTTCCTTCATTCCCAGCAATATCATGGATGATCTTTGTTTGTCTCCAACTAAGGTATCAGCTAGCTCTGGTTATTCCCCATTTGGAGGAGCTTCCAAGTCTATTTTTAATGGAAAAACAGAATCATTTCATCATACAGCAAGAAAGTTAGATTTTGACAATGTTCCATCAACTCATTCATCCTTGTTTTCCTCTCCAACTTCCCAAGTTGCTGCTTCTTCAATTCAACAACAGGTAAGACAGAACGCAAACAGTTATGAACTTTTTACTGATAATGGAAAGGGATCTTTTGTGAAACCAAGTATAGAGTATAATCAAACCCAATTGTTCAACAAGAGTGTTCCCAACTCCTATCATACCAATTATCATCCGCAATCACAACCAACCTGGAATAATTTCCAAATGGCAGCTAGTGCACAGCCAATTCAAATGTACAGTAATACTGGAGTTCAGTACAGACCATACCCAATCCAACCACCATTTTTGGAAAATGGTGGACAAAATCCTCATTTCCCTTCAAAGATTCCATATGCTCAACCAATGCCAATTTGTGGTTATCAAGCAATAGGCACTGATGTTATGTCACTAACCAACTCTTTTCACCAATGTACCTTGTCTGACAACGAATTGATGCCACCACCACCTCCTGTATTTTCAAAGCCTGGAAATCAAAGCAAACTGAGAAGATCTTCTTGCAATAGTAATTCCTCTTGTGGCTTGCTCTTAACTGAAGATGAAAACCTAAACAATCCAACCATCCATCATGCCCGTGCTTCTTCTTCTGGTAGCGTAGAACTAGATGGTTCTAATTGGCATGAGCCATTCGAGAAAGCTATGCAAACCAATAACTTACATCCTAATGGTTACAGCAGTGTTCCTAACTCGCCATCTCGTCATAAAAGAAATGGTTCAAGTGGCAGTAACAATGCAAGCAACGTTGCAACATTATCAATCAACACTAATTTGGTTACAAACAGCTCAAATGATAGCTCCACTCCAACATCCCCATCTAAGAAAGAATCAGTGGATGACAAACAAGCATTTAAAGATGTTCAGTTACTACTAAAATCTAACGAAAAGATTGGTTATGAATCATGTAGAAAAATCTTAATCAATCACCTCTACGATCCTAAATGTAAACTAGGTTCTCATATGCACTGGAGAGTTCATATGGATCTAGCAGACCTTGCTAAAAGAGAAAATCTTTTAAACGATGCAAGAAAAGAGTTCAGTATGGTGAACAGAATGCAACCAACAGCAAGCCAAGGATGGTTGGAACACGCCAAACTCGAAGAAGAGAGTGGAAATTATGAAAAATGTGGCAAATTGTTAATTGAAGGACTTGACAAGTGTAGGAACAATGAGTCACTTCTAGTGAAGGCAATCAAGCATTTCGAACAAGTTGATGATTTAAACACTGCACGTAGTATTCTTGGCAAACTTAAAGGTCAAAAACCTGAAACTTGTTGGAAAATTCTTCTAGAAGGGGCTCTATTAGAATCTCGTGCTAATAACGTTGATGTAGCTAGAAAGGTTTTCAAATATTTAATGAAAAATGTTCCTCGTCATGGCCCAATTTACTATGAAGCATTCAAATTGGAGGAAAAGTGTGAGCAATTTGAACAAGCTCTAAATATTGTAGAGCAAGGTCTAATAGCCAATCCCCGTTATGGTCCTTTGTGGTTTGCAGCTTTAAGACTTTATGAAAGGAAATATGACAAAGCGTATGATATCGAGACAAAAGAGTCTTGTTTAAATGACGTAAGACAATGTATTGCAAGAGCAGCCAAAAACATTAGTAAGGAATTGAAATGGAAAGTCTATTTTGAATTGGCACAATTCGAAGAGAGAGCTACTAATTTACAACTTGCTCGCAAAGCATACAGTAAGAGTGCTGTTAAGGCGTTGGAAAATCTAAGATGGAAAGTATGGTTAGCAGGATCAAGAACAGAGCTCAATGCAGGAAACATTGAAATATCTAGAATGTTATTGAACAGAGCATTGCAAGAGGTTCCTGCTAAAACTAAAGCTGTTGTTTTGATTGAATGTGCCCGTCTCGAAGAATTTTGTAATAATTTAGAAAAGGCAAGAGAATTTTTGAATAGAGCCAAATACGAAGCAAAACATGAATGGAAGGTGTTTTTGGAAAGCATCCTTCTTGAAATGAGAGCAGGAGATACTGACAAAGCAACTAATGAAGCTAAGGAAGCTTTGGAAATTCATAGAGGGACAGGAAGACTTTGGGCTGTTCTTATCCAACTTAAACATATGAAGGGTGATATTGCTGAGTGTTATCAAGTTTTCAAAGAAGCTCTCGAGGAAGTTCCTAAGAGTGGTGAAGTTTGGTGTGAAGGTGCCAGAATTGCTCTTAATCCTTTATCTCCAAAATTCTCTTTGGAAAAGGCCAAAAGATATCTCAATTTTGCTATCAAGTTTACTCCTCAATACGGAGACAGTTTCATTGAGTATCTCAGATTGGAATTACTTACCAGAGGGCCATCTGTTCCAAGTAGTGCTGCTGCACCAACCAGCTCTTCAGTAACTAATAGTACTGTAGCGATTCAGGAATATATTGAGAACATGTGTGTCAACGCTGATCCTAACTATGGGCCTCTATGGTTCCATTGCAAGACTCATCCTTTGGATTCTACTAAACAAGTTCTCAGAAGAGCTAAGGACATGTTAATGGCTGAATTAGTTCAACAAAAAGAAATTTATCAAAGAGCTATTATGAATAGGCACTGTAAGAAATCCAAGAAGCCTTCCTATAACACTTGCAGATCGTCAGATATCAAAAAGTTCATCACTGGTTTGTGTGCTCTCAATCTTATGTATAATAATCATAACTTGAGCTTTGAAATGAGGAAGAAGTATATCTACCTGAATGAAATATCTGTCTAGTTATTAATAAAGAAGCTTCCTTTTTAATGTCCTCTCTAAAAAATGTCATCCTTTTTTCGGCCTAGTCTCCTCTCTAGAAGATCTGTTCCAAGTATTGATTATATTATTAAGCATCATTCAGAAAACAAAGCGGATAACCTTATCAAAGAAAATGAAAAATTAATTAATGAGGAAAAACTAGCAACCCATTCTGAAAATTGTTTCAGTTGTAATAATTTAGAATTGGATGATGAAAATACTACAGAAAATCCTGATCTTATAAGCGGAATTGAAAAAGAATAATATCAATCCTCAACAGTATATCTGTAAAAAGACATAGCTATTCTACCAATTGGTCAAAATACTCCAAACAATCCATCTGGTTTAATAAACAAAAATTCTTTTGGTGTATCAGATTTCAAATCTATTCCAATTTTTTGTTCAATTTTTTAAGACGACTAAATTTTTCTCTCTTCATTACTTTATTTTTACAAAATAAGTTTAACGGTTCTTAAAATCAAATAAGCTGACATTAATAAAAAACCAAACTGTAAAATCTTGATACTTCTTTTAGATGGAAGCCTATTGGTATGTTCTGAAATACTTGTCAGAAAAGCTTCTCTAGTTGACATTGGACTATATCCTAATTCTGTCATAGCCTTTTCAGATGAAAATGAATGATTTTGCTCCATACAATCTACACAGTTAATAAATAATCACAAAGTTTACCTACCGATGGTCTCCGGAGCAAACAAAAATGATGCTCTTCCAAATCCAAAAATTGTAGATCTTGTCCAATTAATAATTGGTGAAACATATTCAATAAAAACCCTAAACCATGGCAGTGGTATAGAAAATAAAGGTCTTGGCCATCCAGTAGCCTCACATGTACAATCAATAGCCTCCTTCATTGTCATTGATTGACTTGGTCCAATTATAAACAAGTTGTTTGATGAAATATTACTCTCTAAAGCCTTATTGATGCATAGATCAATGCCTTTGCAAACATCGTTGACATGTACAAAACTTACTTCACCTTTTGCGCAGTCTCCAGGGTAAACTATTGAATTAAGGCTGATTTTTTCAGAATGATAATAACAGATCACTTACCCGAAAGCACTTGCTTGTATCAATTCAAATGCTGCATAAGTGTCGTTTCTTCCTGTTACTCCTGTTAATCTCAAAATATATAAGTGCTTTGGAGATCCAGATTTCAACATATAATTGTCCATCATTTCTTGTAGTTTTTTCTCTGTTTCCAGTTTTGTCTTTCCGTATTCGAAACTAGGTTCACATACAGAAGTTTCATCCATTGGTTTTCCTCTCAATTTAGAATATCCCATAGCAGCTTCATTGTTAGAAGAAAATTTAACCCAATCTTCTTACCTTGTGTAGATGTATAAATAAACACTTTCTTTTCTTTACTATCAAGAAACTCCTCAAACATTTTGACTGATGAGTCAATGTTAATTCGTCTCATCCTTTCAACTTGCTCTTTATTAAATGGATGAAAGTCCATTATAGCAGCAAGATGAATAACAGTTTGGCTGTTCTCATTATTCTTGTCAAACAGGTTTTTGATAGATAAATGATCATCTAGAGAAAAATTAAAATTCGAAATATTTGAGCATATTTGTGAAGAGTTAGTTCTCCTGTTTGCACTGATCACTAGATAATCCTTCTTTGCTAAATATTCGACTAAATGTCTGCCAATAAATCCAGTAGATCCTTTGATCAAACGTTAGTGGATCACCCAAACAAAAAACCTACCTGTTACAATCACTCCTTGTCTCATCAATAATTTTTTTTAGTTTATTTTTAGGACCATCATTTAAAAAAAAACAATGCGCACAAGATATAAATCTTTCAAAAGCGAAAAAATTAAGGAAAAGAATATTGAGGTTGGTGATGAAGATGAGGATGAGGTGATGCACCCTGGTGTAAATACGAAAGAAATCAATATTGTCTCTTTGGAAGGACAAAAACAACAACACAACAGAAATAATCTTAATACTCCTCAATTTATCAATAACCAACCACTAACAACAAACACAACTCAAAAACTTGATTCTTTTGCAGCTCTGGCCATGAGGAAAAAACAATCTCCATCAAATCTGTATACTAATAATAATTGTCCTAACAAAACATCAACCATCACACAAACCACTACAGCAGCACATGAGGAAACAAGAATACGTTCCACTAGTTCTCTACCAGCTGTTGAGCACCAACCCATGGCAGAATCAAACCCTGTGGATATTGCAACTTCCAACAAAGATGATAAGACAAAAGAAGAATCCACCACCAGAAGAAGAGCCTTTTCCCTTCAATTTTTTAAAAAGAAAAATGTGGAAGAAATTGAGCAAAAGAAGCTTGAAAAGAATGAAAAGAAGTTTGATCTGAAGAAAAAAGAAAACTTTTCCTTTGAAGATTTTTATGTAAGGGAAAAAAGCAATAAACTTCATTAAAGATTACAAACACAGGTGAAGAATTTTTTGTTTATTTAGTCATTTAGAGTTGGAGAGTCTTTGGTTGTTCCCATGGGAATTCGCTTCTACCAAAGTGACCATAAGCAGCAGTTGGTGAGTAGATTGGGTTCATCAAGTTCAAATCCTTAATGATGTGATATGGTCTCAAATCAAAGTTCTTATTGACAATAGCCAAAATATCAGCATCAGTCTTACCGTTCAAAGCAGTACCATAGGTATCAACGTGAACAGACAATGGGTGAGCAATACCAATAGCATAGGCAACTTGAACCAAACATCTCTTAGCCAAACCAGCAGCAACGACGGACTTAGCAACCCATCTTGCAGCATAAGAAGCAGATCTATCGACCTTAGATGGATCCTTACCAGAGAAAGCACCACCACCGTGAGCACCCCAACCACCATAAGTATCAACAATAATCTTTCTACCAGTAAGACCAGCATCACCTTGTGGACCTCCGATAACGAATCTTCCAGATGGGTTAAGATGGTAAATAGTAGCATCATCCAACAAATTGGCTGGAATAACTGGAACAATGACGTGTTCCTTCAATGACTTTTGGATTTCTTCGTTGGAAACAACTTCGTCGTGTTGAGTAGAAATCAAGAGGGTAGAAACTCTCTTTGGAGTGAGGTTACCACCTTCCTTAACATATTCAACGGTGACTTGAGTCTTACCGTCAGGTCTCAACCATGGGAGAGTACCATTCTTTCTGACTTCAGTAAGTCTAGCAGCCAACTTGGAGGCCAACAAGTGAGACAATGGCATCAATTCTGGAGTTTCATCAGAAGCATAACCGAACATGAGACCTTGATCACCAGCACCTAATTCTTCTTCAGTACGACCAACGTGGACACCACCAGCAATATCAGGTGATTGTTGTTCAATAGCAACCAAAACGTTACAAGTCTTATAATCGAAACCCTTGCTTGAGTCATCGAAACCAATCTTCTTGACAGCTTCTCTGACAATCTTTTGGAAGTCCAAAATAGCCTTGGTGGTAATTTCACCGAAAACCAAGATCATACCAGTCTTACAACAGGTTTCACAAGCAACCTTGGAGTATGGATCAAGAGCCAAACAAGCATCGAGGACAGCATCAGAGATTTGGTCGCAAATCTTATCTGGGTGACCTTCAGTAACAGATTCTGAGGAGAAGTGGAAAGTTTCAGGCATTTTATATGTGGTGTTTTTTTTTCAACGAACAAAAACAAATTTTCGGGTTTGCTGCGAGTTTTTCAACTCAACAACATTACTGAACAAGTGACCGCTTTGAAGAACAACGCAGCATCGTTCTAAAGAGCATCACTGCGAAAATTTCACTCATGTCATCTTGTTATCTTTGAAAATTGTAATAATATATTGAAAGAAGAATGAATATGTGGAAATTCACAAGGGTGTGTGAAAAATTCAACTTTATCATTGAAGGCACAAATGTACTATGGAAATATCAATGTACAGGTGGTGACCGCAACAAGATCTCTCAAAAAAAAGCTCCCGGCCACGTCAGAAATGCAAGTTTACTATTGTAAAAACGGTGGTTGGCCGTTAAAAACTTTTTGATTGGATCTTCTCGGACTTGTAAAATTTCCATGGAAATTTTTCGTGGTTGGGAAATTTGACAATTTTACAGTAATTTAGAAGCCTCAATAGGAATAATTGAAGCTGGTGGAAATACTTCTTAATACTCATCATGCTCAATTATGATTAATTCACAGTGAACTAATTTAATACAATAATATAATATTTATTAATAGAATCAATTTTGAAAAAAAAATGGGATTTGAATTTAGAAGATTTAAACCACTCACTTCCGAAGAGTTTCATCACAACTTTACTGAATATCAAAAAATGGAAGAGAAAAATGATGTGTATTTAATTGTTGTGGATAAGGAGGGAAATAGTGTTATTCCCGAAACTATTGGAATTAAACTTGCTTACATGTCACAATTTGAAATTAAAATTCGTAAAAAGAGAAAGAAATCTGGCATTGAAAAATGGAAGAAAATTCACTGTTTTTCAGAGAAGGTTGATTTATCTGATCAGGATAATCTACTCAAGAGTATAGAGAACCAATTAAAGATGAATCAAGTTTCGGATCTGGCACTCAGTTCAAATCATCACAGGGTTGTCTCAGCTAAAACTTGTAAAATTAGAAGAAATTATAGAAATTATGAGATTGCTTTCTTTTCATTGAAATTTGAGGATATGAACGAAACTCTTTATTTTAAATCAGTAAATATTGAGGGAGAGAAAAAGTTTAAAAAAATTGATAAGCAACTAGTTGAAAAGGATCTACCACTCTCATCTCAGGATGCTCAGGTTTTAACTTGTGGTTATCCAGAATTGCTTTTAAGGAAATATTTGAGTGTAAAATCAAATATTCTAAATTAAATAGTCCAAGCTTCCAATAATTCCTCAAGTCTAACTCTAGGATTCTTTCCATCACTATCAAATTTAATCTTACTTGCAATAGAACCAGAATTTTCATGTTTGAACAACATGACTTTGGATCTCATATCTTGATCTTCTTCAAGATCATTCAAGAATGCATCATAATCATTTCCTTCAGGGTCCATACAGAAATGGTGTAACTTCCAAATTCTTTGAGTTTCCCATTCATACTTCTTTTTAACAATAATAACATCTGGTAAAACAAGTTTCTTGTAACTTGCAAGGTCATCACTATTGAGATTAGCATTCTTCAAATCATATCCATAAACAGTATCTCCAACTTCTAGCAATTGAGTAATGTGACAGAATGTTTGAACATCTGGAGCAACACCTAATTCTGATGTCTTGACAAGAGACACTTCACTGAGTTGGAATCTGCCAGCTTGAGCAGAAATTGGCCTTCCTTTTTGATTCTTTTTCACCTCAATATCATTGATAGTATATTCAGCAAGTTGGGTAACTGACAATAGAGCTCTAAATGGTGATTGGAAATAGTTTTGAGCAGTAATTTCAAAATCTATAATTTTTCGTATTAATTGATATTTGAATAATTTAAAACATACTCTTGAGTGTGTATGGATCAATGAAGAATAAGCTATTTGTCACCTTATAACAAATAACAAGAGGACTATTTTCAAATTTCAGAAATCAATTAAAATTGATTAAATACATACCCAATTTGTCCACTACTGTTAAATAATCTTTGTGGTAAACAAACCAAATCTCCTACACAAATTGGAGCTATTTCAATGAAATATTGCTCATTGTGTTCAGTTGTAGGTCCTTCCAATGATGATGCCCCTCCAACAGCACCAATTCCTCCTCCTAATTTACCTTTTTGGAATGCACCTGTCATTACTGACTTATTTTCCAAATCTCTTATTGGCATTAAATTATTGATTAATTTGATAAACTTGATGACATTTGAACCTTCTTCTTGTGATTGATTTTCTCCACCTCCTTCTTTTTGCATTTCCTCGTTCAATTCAGAATAGGCATTTGGTTTATAATAAATATCAAAACCATGAGCAACTTTTTCAAAATGTAAATGTGGGAATTTTCTTGTAATTTGATGTTTTAACATTAATTGTTCAAAGAAGAATAAATTTCTTTCGTGAGATATCTTTTGACGAATTTGTACTACCGGCTTATCGGAAGAGTCAACAGTAACCTTCTTCTTTTTCTGATTAACACGATTGGCCTTCTTTCTCTTTTTTGAAGTGAAAGCTTGTTCTTGATAATTATTACCTTCATGTACTTCAGTATCTTCAAATTCTGAAATATTCATCATGTCCACATTCTTTCTCTTTTGAGTGTTTGCCTTTTCCGATGGCTGTTTCTTGGTTGGTGGTTTTTTGTGGCCTTTACCAGTTGCTTTTTGTCTCATGTTTTTTTTTGAAGTTGGTTTTTTGAATTTTTATTATTTTCTATCGATTTTAAAGAGAATTGATTCACAAACCACAATAAAAGAGTGTTGCATGGGAGAATAAGATTTTGGAGAGTTTGATATTTTAGAGAATACTTGATTTTCTAATGATGATAGACAAAGTTAAATTCATGCGTGTCAACAGATGTACCTTGATAGATAATACTCATTCCATTCCTGATATTTTTCACTTTTTGCGATAACTATTCCATGGAAGAAATGCAATAGTATTCAAGTTGTGCCAAGAATAAATTCAAGAGAATGAAAGAATATATTAAATAATTATATTATTGTTACAATGGGGTTTGATTATTGTGAACTAGATCCATTTTGACCATTCTCTTCTGTTGGACGATTTCGAAATTCGTTCAAATATACAATAAACTTAAATATTTGTTTCAAATAACGTTCTACAGACATTATTTCCAATATGTTGTTGTGACCGGCATAGTCAATAAATAGAGGTGTATATTTGTATTTCACTTTTTGTTGAAGTGATTCTCCATGATCGAAAGGAACTACTTCATCTACCTTTCCGTGGATTATAAATACTGGACATTTAACCTTGTCTATCCTATCTATATTTCGGAACATATCAAAGAAAATCTTCTTGCTTGTGTTCACTTTTATACGCACTACTGATGTGAATGGACTTTGCAGAATAACTCCTCTAAAGTTTGAATTTTCTTTTGAGGCAATATACGTGCTTGGTCCCGTTCCAAGAGATGTTCCAAACCTATTGTTTTTTCATATTGTTGTTATCATCATTATCATCAAGAAAATGTTATTGTTGTTGTTATTATTATTATTATAATGAAAAGATATTGGATCATCACAAGAAAGAGGATATGTCAACACTCATAGATTAAATACTTACACTATGATTCTATCCTCTGAGAAACCTCTTTCTTTCTTTAAATATTTAACAGCTGCTTCTATACTTGCGTAAACTCTAGGCTCAGAGCAAGTCACTTTTGGTTCTGAAATACCATAACCTTGGTATTCATATCCACAAACGTTGATCTTAAGTGAACTTCTAAGTAATTCCAGATAGGGCATTGTTTGACCCAAATCTGTGGCATTACCATGACTATACAATAAACAAAGATCAGATCTGTTTATCATCCAAAATTCATGATGGAATGACCATCCGAAAGTAATGACGTTGTATTTTAATTATCATCACATAATAATTAAAATATTTTAAACCAGGTCATTCAATTAGCCATCATATTACAAATAATAATAATATCATTATTAAAATATTGTTGTTGTTGTTCGTACGAGAGGTAATCAAAAATTTGATCTTACCCTTTACATTCCAAAAAAACAAGTGGTACCTTGACATTAACTTTCTGTCCTCTTTCATCTACTACTTTCTTATCTTCACATTCCAGAAAGATGTACTTGTCGCTCTTCGTATAACTTGCAGGTTCTGGAGGTTGAAATAATAGACGAGAAATGAGACCGCCCATTTTTTTAATTATTTTAAATTAAAAAATCAATTTTCCAACAGACAAACAACTTCTTTCGAACATCGAAAGTCATTGACCTTCTCTCTCAAGACCAAACACAGGAAAATCAATCTAAACAAGTGCATGTACTAAAGTATTTCCCCTCATTGCTATGATCAGTTAAGATCTCAAGTATTAGTTGAATTTTTTGAATCAAACTTAAGGCACAAAGTATTATATCCTTGAACGATCGGACGAACATTTTATTGATCGAATTGGAGAGTTTTGTCTCCGTTACTCAATCTTCTCCAAAGTTCCTTGTCAACATGGTCTTTACAATTATTGATGGGCAAAATTATGCCAAGCAGGTTTGAAGACATCTCGATGAATTGTTTTCTGAAAATGCATTCTTAATAGATTTGCTCATGTATTGTCCAAAGAAAGGCAAGTTTATCTTTTAATCGAACCGAATTGGCAACCTTTCCTAGTTAAAACGATTCATCTACAATTTTCTCATTCTTTTCAATTCTTCCAATAATCTTTGAATAACAAAAAATTCATTGAATTTTAGTAACTAAAGATTGCATTCGATCTTCTTGAATAAGAGAAACAAAAACTCTTCACAATTTTTCATCATGATTTCTAAACAAATCAAAATCACTTCAACAAAATTGAATAAAAAATGACTCATCACCCTACAGGAAATTCTCAACATGACAACTCTAATAATTCGGAACAAGGAGGAGCACCTCTTTCATCGGATGTTAATAGTAGTAGTAATGGACAAGCAGTTGTTAAAAATCAAGAACCTTTTTATAAAAGTGTAGATTTTAAAAGATTTTTGAGATTTGGAATTATTGATACTTCTATTTTGATGCTTTCTCTTGTTGCTGGTGTGTCAATTGAAGGATATATTGCCAAGAGAATTGGAGTGAGTGGATTTGGTACTATTGTTGGAGGTTAGTGTTTTTTAAAGTGTGTTGTCATTGATTCAAATTGAAATTTTTAGCTGCTATTGGTAATTCAGCAAGGTTAGTATTTGTTTTGGAACTATGAGAGTGTTAACACAACATTTTGAAAAAGTGATACAATTGCTGCCATGCCAGAAGGTTGGAAGGCATCTATGGTAAGTGATACTCAAAATAGAGTTTATTAATGATGATTTTAATAGGGTAAGTTTATTTTAAATATATTAAGTAATAATATCGAAACTCTATTTCAATCAATTGCCATCGTACTACAGGAGCTTTCACTGGAAGTATTTCTCCAACAATCCCAATTTTTGCATGTTTATTCATGAAGCGACCACTCAATAATAGAACCAAATTCATTATTGGAGCATCAAGTGTTGGACTCTTAATTCCAACCTTTTTCATCAATGTCCCTTCTGGAAGTTCTCATCATTAGAATTTGAGATTATTTGATAAAATTCTAAGGATTTAATACAATAGTATGAGTTACTTGAAAAAGAGAGAATGTAGGATGATTGAGATAGTCAACCAACATGTTGATGCAAATACTAGGAATTCAAAAATAAATTATTTTATGTACATAAGTGAAATATTTTACAATGCTAATAAAACCATGAATCTTAATTATGATTAGTCCATTAAGCAATAATACAACCTCCTCCACTGCTACTTTGCGAACTGGATGACGCTGGTTTATACTCATTCAATCCAACAAGAATTGCTGTTTGGAGAACATTTTGTAAATTATCAGCAGTATAGGCAGAGCATTCCAAATAGGCAGCAGCTTTAAGTTCCTTTGCCAGCTTTTCTCCATCTTCCTTTGTTGTTGGCACTTGTCCTTCCTTTTTGAGTTTACTCAAAGTTTCTTCATCATTTCTCAAATCTGTTTTTAATCCACAAATAACAATTGGTGTTTTTGGAACATGTTTCTTAATTTCAGGATACCAAACAGTTTTGACGTTGTCGTAGGAATCTGGAGACACAACTGAAAAACAAATTAAAATCACATCTGAATTAGGATAAGATAGAGGTCTCAAATTCTCATAACCCTCTAAAATAATTTTCAATCATCTCAATAAATATTTAAAAAAGTAAATTTTTAAAATTACCTTGACCAGCAGTATCCCAAAGAGAAAGAGTCACATATTGTCTTGGTTTATACTCAACACTCGAATCACTATAAATTATTAAAAACTCTGTCCAGAGAGAGGAAAGGGAGCAAAACTTACTAATTTTCAAAAATTGTAGGAACATATTTGGCTGGAAATTCGCCTTTGGCATATCTAATTAATAAACCTATTTAAAATATTCCAATAAATAGTTTCGAATACAATTGTTCATTGTTATTATCATCAATCCAATCAATATAATTACATCATCATTAAATTATCCAACCTCTTTGAAAACTTACAAGTCTTTCCAACAGCACCATCACCAACAGCAACACATTCTATTCGAAATATTAAACTTTGCCATCACTTTCTAATAAAACTTACTGCATCGTTTTTCAGTATCTAGCCACACAAACCAAGGCCGAACAAGCACACATTGTCAACCACACAATGAAAAGAACAATCATCACTTACCCATTTTTTTCTTATCGTGTTGTTGTTTAATAGCTTTTGCTTTTATTTAGAAGTATTCGGTTGTTTATTTTCCTAAACGTTTGACAAGCAGGATCCCGTAAGCACATAAAAGAGTTCTCTCTCAATGATATTTGGCTGATCTACCAAAGCAATCTTTCACTTTGAATTGTCAGTTGTTTAATAGTAATTACTTGCTTGTATGAAGAACATGCTTTTGATGATGAAGATAATTGTTGTGTTATTTTGGTACCCACCTGGAAATGTTTTGACTTTGAAAAAAATTGTGTGATCATTAAATTGATATTATTATTATTATTTTTGCTTATTGTTGCATTCCAGGAGTTGGTTGTTTTTCATAGTGCGGAATTGATTATTGGAAGAAGAAATAATAACATATATAATTAAATTAATAGTAGTAGTAATGAAAAATATAATAGGATCTGAAGCTGAGGAAACGAACGATCCTAAGGATTGTACTCGGAGAAAAAAGTTTAGAAAAAGAACAGCATTTGCACCTAACAAGTTAGCCTATTTGGCATATACAGCAGGACAGCATGCCAAAAGTAGGAGGTTAGAAATAGGTATGAATTTTAAATAGTATTAATAGTAGTAATAATTAATTTAATAATAGCAAACCAGTTAAGAAACGAGGAAAATGTAAATAGTGATGAGTATTTATTTGAAAATGTAAATAGTAATGCAGATTTTTTGGATAATATTTCACAAAATTCGAGTGGAAGCGAATTATCACCACGTTCACCAATTAATTGTGGAAATTCAATATCAAGCACACCAACTTCATCTTTCTTACAGGATGATGATGAATTTATAGAAAATTTAGACGTGACAAATCAATCAGGAGAAGAAGGAGAAGAGGAGACACCTGTTTTTATATTCGATATTAAAGGAATTAATTCATTGAATCTTGGAATTAATATACCGAATGGAGCAGAAGATTTGATAAGCAATAAGGCCATTTTAAAAAAGGATTATCATTTGGTTCATTTCCTTCAAAATCTGAAAAAGAGAAGACACAAAGAATGGTTTAGAGCATTTAGAGATTTTACCAATTCGAAACGATCACAAAATCAAGGTGAAACCTCACTCGTTCTTGCTTCAGATTCAGTAATGGAAGAAAGAATTGATAATCTGATCAAAATGTTCTCAAGACAATTCTCAATTAAAAAAAAATGAAAATTCTTGTCACACTCATTCAACTAATTCTATCCAATCAAAAATTATCTGTTGTAAATAAATATTTTATTGAGATACCACCCCTAGTGATTGTCTCAAAACTGTAGCATACGAAGCATTTCCTTGAACCATTTCTGGACCTACTTGTTGAAAGAGTTCATCCCTCTTTTCGTCCATACTACTATTAGAAGCACTGTCACTCGAGGAAGATCTTGATGAATTTGTTGGTGAGCGAGAATTTTTAGCTCCTCTTTGGTTTGATTTTATGATTTTTGAGATTGGTATCTCAGAAATTGAATTTGTTGGTGAAGTACTAGTATTTGGAGATTTGACCTGATCATCCTTTTCGTGATTTACTCTGTTTTGAATGGTTGGATGGAAGAATTTGCAATGATAGCCATATTTACATCCCTGCTTATATGAATAGTGACAGGTACAAAATGTTAAACTATAAGGAATTTCAAATAAAATGTACAAACCTTTCCACTCAAATAAAATGTACAAACTTTAGGTTGGTAAAATGACACCTCTTCGTCACCATCTTCAAACACTTCACTGTACATACTGATATTTGGTGGAACATATTTTTGTTGATGGTGATGATGATGAGTATTGGTATTGTGATGATAAGAGTTAGGGGAAGTGAGTTGTTGTTGATTTACAAAATAGGCAGGAGGTTGTGGCATGACTTGACAATAAGGAATCATTGGAGGATTTGAAATTAATTGTTCTCTTAACAAGATATTATAGTATATCATGAATTCGTTTGGTTGAGGGTGATAGTAAGAGCATTCGATTCCATTCTTACAATATCCATTCATAAAATATTTACAAGCAACATTATATTGCTTTGGGTCGATATCATTCATTGGGTTCATAATGATTGACACACTTGTCTGATTGTGTTGTTTTTGAGATGAAGAACCACGAAGATAATATTGATTGGTTTTTTTCAATGTGTGTGAGGAAATTCCCCATATGAATGAATCGCTATCGGCAATACAGTCAATTTGTCGCCGCAACAATTTTCTTTCATCTCAACCTCACTAATTGACCATTTTGATTGACTCTTCTTCATTTGAATGCAAAGTCAATCTATTAGGTTCTTTTTGACTTGTTGTATAAACAGGATATTGAGATAAACATTGTTGAAAGGTTCATTCATATCACGAACCGAACGATTCATATTGTTGGGAAAATGTAAACACACTCCCAGAACAAGGATTCTCTTCTTATTTTTCAACTTATTAAGAACACAGTCTGGAAATGGTAATTTTTGAAAGTGTGAAAACGGGACTCGAAAAAAATTGGCGCTAAATCTCTGATGGAGTGTGTTTACATTTTCTCAGTACATTTATGTATTGTTTGCAATTCTTGAGATGCCTTAGACAAATCGGCTTTTCATCTGATGAGGAATTTTTGAAGGAACGAATTAAGGAGGAAATTTATCATTTTTTAAAAATAAGGGAATTGATTACATGTAGATAGCATTCGATGGTGTTGCTTCATTATTTGATGGAACTGGACCCGATTTTCCACTAGGTGTTGAAGAAGGCACGTTAAATGTTGTTGAGACAGAATTAGATGGACTGGTTAAATTGGTCGTTGGTACAGGAGTTGGAGATGTGACAAAGGGTCTATTAGATGGAGGTGATGTTGGAGAGGAATTATTCATGTTATTGTTATTGTAATTTGGAAAATAATTGTTATGATGAGAATTTGGAATATTTTGTGTTCATTTAAATAGTATTAAGGTTCATTGGAAAGGAATGCTGGTAGCAAAGAACAGTTTGGTTGAATGAGTGTTGTTTGGAATAATTGATTTTAATATTTTTATTGATTACGAAAATGATAATCAAAATTTAATAATATCATCTTGAAAAAAAATGACAGGAACAACTGACAGCATGCCACGGTCAGCTACATCGGGAAGATTTTTAGTGATGATACTTCTTGTTGTTGTTGTTTGTTTGATGACAACACAATCGGCTAACTGTAAAAAAATTGATGTTTTTGATGTTCTGGTAAAATATTTGAGGAAACCAGCAAGAAAAGCCAAAACAATGAATGCTGCAAAGGCCACAGACTCTTGTACTCTTCAATGCTCATCCGGTTCTACTGGACAACATGAATATCAAAAATGTGTAGACTTGTGTAAAGTTCAAATTCCTACAAAGAAAAGAAGCTCTGGAAATACAGAACTTTATGATACTTTGGCAAGCAAGATTTTGAAATTTAGCCAATTCAAGAAATTGATCGAAGGACCAGAAAATAAGACAAAAGAAGTGTCTGAAAATTGCCAAAAGTGTTTGGATGTTTGCATCAAAGATAAGAGAGGACCAGCTTGTTATGGACAATGTGGATTGAAATCTTATTGTACATTTGAGGATATCAGTATTGCACCAAATCTCTTAAATTTTGTCAATTAAGTTGATATGTTATTATGACAATTTTGGACAATTCTTTTAAAAGAAAGTTTTTGAGAAGGAATTTCATAATTTCTTTCGATTTAATCTTTCACATTTTCATCGTTTTCAAAAACAACACAACATTAAATTCTTTAATCTCGATTCATAATCAATTACATTCTCAACAAATTTTGTGCACTCCATAAATCGAAAATCAAATAATAGAACTTCTTGATTACAAAAGGAGTTTTAACATTGAACGAATGGTGGATTCTCTCTTAGCGTGCGAACAATTTAAAAAGCAAAATCAAAAAAATGTCTAATCAACCTCAACAGGTATCGGATGAGGAGAGTATTGGTGGAGCAGGTGATCAGGAGTTTACACGAACACAATCATCAACACACGCTGAGAGAGAAAATATTTCGGAAGAGGAAGAAGCTGATTTATCATCAATTCATGAAATTGTTCAACCCCAACAAAAAAGTTTATTCAGGAGATTATTTATATTTGCTGATTATCCTATTGCTACATGGTTTATTATAATTAATGAATTATGTGAGAGATTTGCTTTTTATGGATTTAAAACAATCTTGTCATTATATTTAAAGAAGTATTTGCTTTTTTCTGAGGATAACGCAACTGTAATTGTACACTCATTTGTATTTTTAGCTTATTGTAAGTGTTATTATGAAATGTTAAATATATTGAAATTATCTTAGTCACTCCATTGATTGGAGGTTTTTTGGCAGATGCTGTTTTAGGAAAATATTGGACTATTGTAATTTTGAGCTGTATGTTAAATGATTATTTAAATATTCAAATAATTAATTAATCGAATAGCCATTTATTGTCTTGGACAAATGGTTATCAGTGTAACTGCTATTGATGGGTTGACTGGAACACCACCTCATTGGTGGGGATGTGTGGTCGGTTTGATTTTGGTTGCAATTGGAACAGGAGGAATTAAATCTTCTGTTAGTACAATGTATGTTTATTGTTCACAAATGTAAAATATTGATTCAAATATTTGGAATTTTTCATTTATACTCAATCTTTGGTAATATTAGGGGTGGTGATCAATTTAAGGAGAATCAAACCGAATTAATTGCTTCATTCTTTGCTGTATTCTATTTTAGTATTAATCTTGGATCAACTGTTTCATCATTTGTTTCTCCAATTATTAGAACTAGTTTTGGTTATGCAGTAGCCTTTGCTGTTCCAGGTAAGTACATACACCCTTTCCTTTCACATCAATACTTCTTTCTTCAACTTCAAAAGCTGTATTATTGGTTATTGCTACCGCCATCTTTGCCCTTGGTAAGAGATGGTATGTCATAGTTCCTCCAACTGGATTCAAAAACAATCCACTTTTCAAATTTTGCAAAGTATTGGCCACAGCATTCTCATTATTATTCAAGAGAGGAAACCAACAACCAATTCAAGACGAATCATCTGAAACTGTACCACTAGATGATGAACCAAAGAATTGGATTGATAGGGCTGTAGTTAAGCACTCAAAGAAGGATGTCTATGATGCCAAATGTGTTTGGAGTGTATGTGTAATGTTATTGCCAATTATTGTGTTTTGGAGTTTGTTCGATCAACATTCGAGTAGATTCGTATTCCAAGCTGAATTGATGGACAGAAAAGTTGGTACATATGAATTTGGAGCTGATCAAATTACCACTTTAAATCCTGTTCTTATTATCTTTTTGGTCATTATATTCGATAGAGTAATTTACAAATTCCTCAACAAGTTTGTAAGTATTAAGGAATATTAATTTATATGAAATAACACAAACCCTTTGAATCCTTCTAGTTCAATTTGACTCCATTGAAGAAGATTTCAATTGGTATGGTAATTGCTACTCTGTCATTTGTTTGTGCTGCTATTGTTGAGACCTTTGTTAGAATGCGTCCTCATCAAGTTCACGTTGCTTGGCAAATTCCTCAATATGTTTTATTGTCTGTTGGTGAAATTTTGGTTTCTGTTACTGGTAAGTAGTAGAATTCAAGTTAACATTCTCATCCATTCATTCATGTACATCAGGTATCGAATTTGCCTATTCACAAGCTCCAAAAGAAATGAAATCTCTCATGCAAGCCTATTACTTGCTCACTGTTAGTATGGGTAATGTAGTTGTGGTTATCGTTGCATCAATTCCACTTCCTGAAGCTCAATTCAAACAAGTTTATGAATTCTCTTTCTTTGCCTTCTTGATGATTGTTGCCCTTGTTATTCATTTGATAATGTCTAGAAAATATCACTACAGAAAAATCAAAACTTTCACAGAGAATGGAGATGAAGTTAAGCCAACCATAGCCTCACCACCATCCAACATATCACTCGATCAACAAGTTGAATTGGATGATAAGGATCTCTAAAAGAATCTCTTTTACAAATACTCAACATCATTTCCTCAATATAAATTTGTGCTTAATATATTCTATCACTCAATCTCACACAAATAATAATTGTTGCGTTTGTGGGCATTCATTGATTTTCAATCTCGGTTATGATCAAGTGCAAGATTGTTCTATGCTAGGAGTTTATCGCTTTGGTTTTGTCCATCATCAAAAAAATCCACAAAAGTCCGTTCCCTCGGCCACACCAAAATTCTTCTTCTTGAAAAACCCTCAAATTCTAACAAGTGGTAGTGTTGTTGGTCCTATTCTTCTTCGCCACACAATACTTCACAATTGATTTTTTATTTCAAATCCTTCGGAGGAGGTAATATTTAGATTAGCGATAAATATTGTGTTGATCATCACGTTCTTCTCCACCCACAAACGTTCAAAATACAATTATATTTACAATAGCAGCACAACAACAACAAGAAAATATATTAAATAAGAGGATGGGAAACAGTGCAACAAAACCAGGTTTAATATCTAAAATTGCCACATCAACAAGTACCGACTATAATGCTGCTCGGTTGATGATGGCCGAAGAAGATTATGATGATGAAACTGTAGAACCAGGCTTGATGATTGATTGCAAAGATCAACTATTGAAATGTGGGCAAATGGTGGATGGACAATATAAAATTGAAAAGCTCATTGGAAAGGGAACATATGCTCAAGTTTATAAGGCAGAAAAGAAGAGTGGTAATTATGGAGAAAAATCAAATGTAGCAATCAAGTGTTGCTATTCGAGAAATGATCAGGATTGGAAATTAATTACCTCAGAAATTTTAGCAATGAAGAGCCTTAACCACACCAATGTTCTTGAGTTTTACGAGTATTTTGAAATCAAAAAAGATCAAACAATAGATACACCAACCACTACAGAGGATTGCACCCAAAGGAATGAACCACTTGTTGGTATTGTTATGGAATATTGCAATAATGGATCGATTGGAGATTTTCTTAAAAGAAACAAGCATGTGAATGCCGATTTTTTAACAATGATCGATTGGTTTATACAGTCAGTCAAGGGATTAAGCTATTGTCACAAAATGAATTTGTGTCACAGAGATATCAAACCACAGTAAGTTATTCTTCGCTTCCAATCAAAAATCTCAATACCAAATACAGTAACATTCTCATACACTTGCCTCCAGACTCAACCAGTCAGGTAATTAAGTTGTGTGATTTTGGGCTTAGCTCACTTCTTCAAGATAAGAAAGAAAAACTCAATACTTTCTGTGGATCTCCGATCTATGCTGCTCCTGAAATTAATAGACTTTGCTATACTCTTTCTGTTGACATTTATAGTTTGGGAATTTCGTTTCTAGAACTCTTCTCTAAAATTGAAAATAAGGAATTTCATAGTAGAATGTACAATAAGAGTAGAGACGTATCAGTTCTAACAAAAGTAATTTCAAACATACCTTTAAAATGTTTGCAAAAGATAATTACAGCCATGACCCTATTTGAACCCAAGGAAAGAATAACTGGAGAGGAACTACTTGCTCATCCAATAATAAGAGCTCTCGAATCTACAATATTAATGTCCAAAGGTCTATATTCTGCAGATAACTTGGAGAATGCCAATGAAGAATATATTGAAACAATATGCGAATTATTAGGGTTTTACCATAATGATACTTCAAGATTTGAGGTTCTATTCCAGCAACTTACCCAATTATTTGAGTACAAACCTCGATTATTTGTGGATGTTGTTACCAAACAAATTAATCAAATTGGAGACGAATTTCTTTTCACCCAAGGAGTTTCTTTAGAAGCTCAATCATGTATATTATTCATTCTAATTTCAGTTGCTATTACTCTTTGCTCACAAGAGACGCCAGTTCCAAAACGTCATTCCAGTTTAATGGACAAAAAATCCTCACTGTATAATGTTTTTGTAGATAGTTTAACGGTAATTAGTGAACATTCACCTCATATTGGCGAAGATGTTGAGCTATTGAAAACTAACATTCATCTAATTGCGAATATTAAGCAATTTATACTCGAGTTTGCAAATATTGCAGGTGAAACTATTCAGACCACTATTCTAAGCTTCCTAATTCAAACACTAATGATGGATACAGCAAATAGATCTCCAAACAATTCATCCAATAACTCACCAAAAAATAGCTCTCCTACCTCATTATTTACAATTGATGATAAGTCATTTGTTTTCAATTTGATTAGAGAAATGGTCATTCGATTTGAAGCATGTAAAGAAATTGTAATTTTAAAAAACAAACAAATGCCAACTCCTTCTACCACAACAATGACAAGCGATCACTACGCTGCTAACAGAATTTCACATTCATTTGGATCATCAACGACTGAATACCTAGTAGCTCATGAAGAAACAACGACCACAACCACTACAGCATCAATAGTGGATCCGGATGAAACAGCAAATGAGATACTATCCTCAGAGGCATCTATTGAACTGAGAGTTGCTTTCCTTCGTGCTATTCACCAACGATTACTATCCAGTCAAACGTGGTGAGGGAAATAGGAACTATGTGGAACTTAATAAACACAAGAGATCAATCAGATTTTGTAAAGAAAAAAAATGTCACATCAAACCAACAAGATTAAATTTCCAAATCAACTCGATAATTTACAGGTACTTTGCGAATTGGTTGGATCATCAAAACCAAAGAAAGTTCAATGTCCGGAAACAAATAATACATTTGTGATGAAAATTGGATTTAATGCAGAACATATGCTGAATGAATTTAGAGTAAACTTGTGTTATTCGAGTTTCGGATGCAATATTCCTCAAACAGCCATTTATTTAAATGATAAATTGTCAGATCTGACACAGGTTGAGAAGGCACTGAAATCTGACTCCTCCTCACAAGTGACAGTCCTCTCTCAATTTATTGAAAACGCTAAAACATGGAACGAATTCCAAAAAACAAAATCAAAAGAGGAGTGTAATATCGTCAGAAGAGAAATTAGTCGACATTTTGTTCTTGATTGTTTATTTGCAAATAGAGATGTTATTGGAATGGATGATAGCAATATTCTCATTTCTGAAACTGTAGGGCATACTCCCCAATTCATTGCCTATCGAATTGATAATGGTGGAGCACTAAGTTTTAGAGCTCAGGGAAAGAAGAAAGATGTTGGAGAGTGGCAAGAGTTTGTCTCTGAAATTAATCTCTTCTGTGATGAATCATTTAACAAAAACACAGGGAATATGTTCTCTGGATTTGTAAATCAAGATTCCATTCTCCAACAAACTCTCGAAATTATGAGTAATGCAGAGAGATTGATATTTCCATTCCTGGAACCAACTGATGTTCAAATAGTCCAGCAACGATTGGATTATCTTCAGAATATTCTTGGAATGTTTGCTGTTTCTTCATCAGCTCTCAGTTCCAATACTTTGGGAATTGTGGATGATCAATTTGATGAGGCAACAGAAGTCAATCAACAACTCGTTGCCTCTCTCATGGAAATGGGATTCTCCAGAGAGCAAAGTGAGATGGCACTCATAGCCTCAAACAATAATATTGAAACAGCTCTTTCATTCCTCTTTAATTAAACAAACTCTTGATGGTTCAATAAAATCTGACAACACACACAATTTCTTGTTTGCGCCATTTTTGTTTTTTAAATTCAAAAAAAAATGAATCTTCTTCTGAGTCGCTTGAAGTTATTGTTGTTCGCTAAGGCAACTTTTGTATTCAACTTGTTGGGAATTGTTTTTCTCGTCCTTACCTATAAACCTTACTGCTCTGATAATGGTAAGTTATTCGGATCAGATTTAATTTATTTAAAACAATTAAAGCACAAGGATCATCACTCTTTAAAAAAGTTTGTGTGCCTTGCCCTGAAAATTCTCTCTGCAGTTTCCGTAAAGTGATTGCATGTTCATATGGATACAGCTTTAGACCTGAAAATCAAATTTGCATCAAGGATAGCAAGCAATCTCTTGAAGCCCATCAACTCTCTCTTCGTGCTCAAAGATTTATTGAAGAATCAGCCTTCCGATATGAATGTATTGGTGATAAGAATGCTTCTTCTATGATTAGTGAAGATGAATTGTTTGAATATTCAATCTCTGAAACAACAGGATCAGAAACCTATTTGAACAAATTATTTGATGAAACATTGTCATTGATGATGAAACATTCAAAGGTTTATCAAATTGCAACTGATGGATCCCAAAATTATTATTCATTCAAGTTCCAAAGTCTTGGTGCTTGTTTGTTGGATACTTATGAATTCACTAGAGAAGCAGATCCTTCCTATAAGAAGAAGGCAACAATTGTTTCAAGAACTAAGGCTGCAATCCCTTCAACATCCTCTAATGATGTTGTTCCTTCTGAAAAACTCCAAAGTTTGGAACAAGAAAAGAAGGAATTGAACAATCAACTCAAACAAACCAAATCTGATATGAACAAATTGGAAAGAGAAAAGATCTTGTTGGACAATCAACTCAAACAAGATAAGTCGGACAAGGAAAAGTTAGCAAAAGAAAAGGCTTCTTTGGAAGCTCAATTGAATAAGGTTGTTAAGAGTTCAGGAGAAGAATCATCCAAAAAGGCTGAGGAATTAAGATCTGAATTGGAAAAGAAGAAACAAGAATATGATGCTTTAATTGAAGAAGAAAGAGCTAAAGCCATCAAGAAACAACAAGCTCTAGAAAATGAAATTAAACAACTCAAAGAGCTCAAGACCAAGTTAGAAGCTGAAGTTAAAGCAATTAACACTAAGAAAGAATCTGATGATTACTTTTAAAAATTCCTAGGCTGTAATAAATAATTATTATTTACATAATTTCAGGTTTAATTAAATCAATCCTGAACAAAATTATTGTACAAATACAATTTAAACTCTAGGGGTATTTAGCTATGTACATGATGATGTGTGATAATAGAATTATTCGTCCTTCTTTTCTTCTTTCTTTGTTGATTTCTTACCACCACCTCTCTTCTTCTTAGGAGCGTCAGCTGCTTTTTGTCTCTTTTCGTGAGAGTTATTACTTGTTCTAGATGACTTGGTTGCTTCTCCCTTCTTGTAGTCAATATTGGCTCTTCTTCTTGTACCAGTGACAATATTTGAAGCATCAATTGAACAGGAAATCTTCTTTTCTGGATCGCTTGGCTTTTTGACCTTCTTTTGTTTCTTCACACCCTTTGTAGTTTTTTCAGTACTTGGTGTTTCTTCTTCAGAAGCACTAGCAGCTTCCTTTTCTTCTTTCTTATTCTTCTTGGCAGCAGGCATTTTGTTGGTGGTGATCAATCCGATAAACAAACACAATGAGTGTAGTGATTGAGGTTTTTTTTTTGAGTATTAAGAGCTACTTCGCGATTGACGAGTTTAACGGTTTTTACAATTTACCAAGCCTTTGACCGTTACAAAAAAAAGGTGTCTCCAAATGTTCAACACAAACTGCCCTTAGGAAGAACCAAGCGTAAAATACAGTTTCCAAAAATTTGAAGCTCTTCACTGTTGTGAATGAATCAGAGCAAGATGAACCATCAGACATCATCTAGATGAGATCTAACTGTGTAATTATGATACAGATAGTTATCTTTGATCGGAGGGATTATATTAATTGATAATAATAATTATATTTAATAGTGATTAAATGTTGTTAATAATTAACTAACATGGCAATTTTGATGAACAATCTCTTCTCATTAATCAATATATTAAATTAGAAATGGATATTAGACAGTTCTATCACATATTTCATCAGCCGGCACTTTGATAAAGGGAGATTGAATGTGCCACTTCTCCTATCAATAGTTGTCTAATGATTCATCTCTTCGCGTTAGTTGGATTAATCTATTTGAGTGCGATTGACTATGAAAGCACAGATACCAACACAACTTCTATCATCAATTGTTGTTTGTATGGGTAGAGATTGTATTTATCTCAAGAAAAAGACTTAACAAGAAACATCTATTATCATTGCAATAATAATAATATTATCAAATTGATAAAGAGGAAGTTAGAATTAAATCTTCATCATCAAATCCTTTATTCTCTCTTGGAAGGAGTAATAATAGTATTAATATTAATAACAATAATAGGAAAAACACAAAGGAGAGGAAATAATGTCCTCCTCATCTCTAGTACTGAATTCCATAGAGGAATCTGGAAGAAATATTACACTGGATGAATTTAGAACATCGATTTCTTCACCACATGTTGGCACGCCTGGAGAAGGAATGGATATTTCCATTCACTTCTCAATGGAACCAGTAGTTAAAACAACACCCGCTCATGTCTATGCCCTTAGTGACGGTGAAGGATCCATTACAGAGAGACATTTTCCTTCGTCTCCTCTTTCTACATCAAGTAGTCATGTAAAACGAGTTTCTAAAACTCTCGTTGCTCTTTCTAAATGTATACTAGTGAATGGTAATAACAACAATGTTTCTTCCCCTAGCTCACCAACTAAAAAGGAGCAATTGAATGGAAGTTTCTATGCTGATAATGATTGTGTTATTGTAGTTCCTCCAGGATCTGTTGCTGAGTCTTTCAATTCATTGAGTCCTCGTGCTCCAGAACTATCACCAATATTGTCGAGTAGTGGTAACATTGATGCTAAACTGGTGATTGATAGACTTACTGAAATGATTAAAAATAATGAAATGCCCTCAACGAGAAAAGTGACACCTCAAACATATTCCTGCCCAAGCTCTCCAAAGTCTCCTTGCTCTGACTCTTGTAGTACATTCAGTCAGGACGATGATTGTGATGGTACTCTCATTGGACCGAGTGTTATACAATGTATTACTAATGAAATGTTATGGCCTCAACACTCTTTTTGTTCCTTATGCCATTTAGCGGCCAAGTATAATAGTGTAGAAGTTTTGGGATGGTTAAAGGATTGTTGTTGTGATGAGGAATGTACTGGTAGCCATTCAACTACTACTGAAATGCTTGTAGAACATACGGTTCCAACTCCTGTCGATGCGTCAGCTGTTCAATCTGTCTCCCCTTACTCTATCAACGATTGTCAGTCACCACTCTCAGGCAAGCCAACTCCAACAAATGATACTTTTTCTACTAACTCTGTAATTTCCAACACTACCTCTTATATGTCTGGTCATTTTCATAATAATGATCATCAACATAATTCCTCTTCATCGCCTTCTCATCAAGCTCACCACTCTAATAGCTGTTTGAATAGACAGAGAGAGTTATGGAGTATTGTAGATAATCAGTCCTCATCACCATTAATGTATGCCGTTCATTCAGGATCTCATGATGCTTCCGTTTTTCTTTGTTCTCAGCCAACTGTACAGAATCAACTCAATTTTACACGAGATAAGTTTGGAAATCTTCCCATTGTTCTAGCATTGAAAAAGAGAGATTTTGAGTTGTGTGACATTCTTCAATTATTTGGAGCCAAGATAGATACTATAGGTGGAGTTCAATTGGGAGAAAGTTTACTTCATTCTGCTTTGAGAGAAAGAGATGTGACTACAGCCGAATATTTAATAAGAAAGAATCCAAAAATTATACTGAAGAAAAATCAAAGAGATGAAATCCCATTATTTAGATGTCTTACAGATAATAGACCTACCAGTGTGAATAAGCTAATTACCATTAGTCTTCCTGGAGATTCTCAAAAATCTCCCAGTCTTAGATCGAATAGGGTTTCAATTAGAGAGACTCATAAGGTTGGAGAGCACTCTCTTGCACTTTCTCAATTTTTGCAGAAATCAACCGAGTGGATTGATATCGAGCTCATTGAAAAGTCAATCAGCTCTAAAAATTCGTTTGGAAGAAACTTACTTTTGGAGGCTGTTGCAATCAATGATGTTGACTCGACTAAGGTGATTTGTGAGTTTATCAGCCAAAACTATTCTTCATTTGAAACACAAAGCAATTCAAAAAGAGTCAAATCTTACGAGGACATTATTTTAGATACAGATAAGATTTACTTTATGAATATAATTCAAACAGCAGTTTCTTCAAGCTTACAAGTTATACAGAACAGAAGAGAGGAATTTTTATATGTATTTGCTGGATTGAAATGGTTGATAGACTGGTTAGATAGCATGTTTAATCAACCATTCAGCACAATATCTTTGCATGGTATGTTGGCCTTCAAAGATTCGAGAGGGTTAACTGCTTTTGATATGGCGAGTAAGGATAAGGAATCTTGTGCGTTCAGTACAATAATGTCTCAATTTCTTGTTGAGACAGAATCAAGGTGGAAACCAACCAAAGCACAACACCAATCAATGGTTCTTACAAAACGACGTTCATCTATTAGTTTATCTGCCAAAAGTACTTCCTCAACTCCCAACAGTCCTTCTTCTCCATCAAGTGGTGGACTATTCTCAAAGCTCAAATCTAAATTTCACAAGCACACATCTTCAAGGCAGTTAAAATAAACAATATTAGATTTTGCTCAAGTCAACTTCTGCTAGAATTCCCAAATGGTCCGAGACAAGAATTTCCGAACCATTCTCCAATTTGGTTTTCCACTCAATAAGTTTGTAGGATAACTTGTCATCATTTGTTTGTTTTGGTACTGTAACTAGCACTCTATCCAAACATTCATCTTTGTGAGTTTCTGGATGTGTAGATCTATCACCCAAAACATCTCTAAATTCATATTTTTCATGGTATTGACTACACACTCTTTCATTCAATTTTCCCATAATTTCCTCATAGAAAGGATCTGATCTCGAACAAATATTGAAATCACCAGCAATTACAATAGACTGCTTTTCATGTTTGTTTTTTAAAAAGCTTGGCATGGTACATTCTCTAACAAATGTTGTGAGCTCATCAAGTTGACCTCTTCTAACTTCTGTATCGTGTGCATCCATATGAAGAGTGAAAAGAAAGATAATTCCTTCTTGTGGATGTCTCACTTTTGTGAACAAAATTCCTTTAGCAGTGACATAATCATTCCACGAAGCATTTTGAAAAACATAATTCTTACATGTCATGATTGGAAATTTACTCAAAATAACCAATCCAGAATCTTGACACATTGGTGATGGATCATCACTAATGGCCACATGATAATTCAATTTCAATGCCTTCTTCACCAATGTTGAGTGATAGGAATTACTAAACATTTCCATCCAAACATTTCCAAATCTAAAAACTTCTTGCAAACAAACAAAATCAAATTCTGGACAAATAAATTGTTTAGGAACAGGTCGTGTAGGAGTCTTTCGTATTGCTTTTCCATTATTATTCTTCGGAAGAGTTTTTTCCGATTGACTTTCATCATCTGTTATTTTCACAGTACATCCCTCCTCTTTCAACTTTTGCATAAATCCTTCGGTTCTTTCCTGTTTGTGTGGAGGTGGTGCTTTACGGATCGCCAAGGAATTGATGAGCCATAAATTCTGTGTGAGTACTTTCATTTTTTTTAATTTGGTTTTTAGAATCACATTGTAAACAAGTTCATTATTTCAATAATTTAAATAATTATTGAGTTTAGTGTATTATAATTATGTGAAAGAGCTAATAAATTTAGGGATAGATAATGTATCTGGTCCATGATGAATCATCAGTATTCTTTTCATAGACAATTCTGTCAGCCATTCTGTGAAGACCTTCCTGATAGAATTCGAAACGTGTTGGTTTGACAATGTATCCACACCAATAATCTGGACATTCTGATAAATCCTTATGGGAATTTTCTTCAAACTTCTCCCACATGCCTTCTCTTCCCATTTCACATCGATCTGATTGAGGACATGTGTTAATATTAACTCGATATTCTGGAACTTCATTCTTATAATTTTCAATGACCTTTTCTCTGGAAACTTGATGGGCAATTCCTTCAACTCTGACTTGTCTAATAATTGGCAATGTAAACATAAAATTGAGAGCTACCTTATTATTTGTCTGAATATCAATTCCCTTTCTTGATTGACCATTCGTAAAGAATGTAAATCCTTCATCATTAATTTCCTTACAAATAATCTTTCTACTCGAAGGTTGCAAACTTTGTGCATTACAAGTAACAAAATCAGCCGAAATATTAGCAATCATCAATTTTGTAAGCATGGATTGCTTTTCAATAATTCCATTCGATTCGGAAATGTTCATATTTTGTTTAATAAAATCATTACTCAAACCCAACCAATACTTGTACTTTCCAATCGGATCCTGACTATAAACATCTTGATCTTCATTATTCAATGGAATTTGATTTTTCCATTCATCGGCACTCGATAAAAATCCAAGCGTTAAGCCACGTGGAAGATTGGTCTGATTCATTTTTTTTTTGATTTTACAATGAAGCATAGTTGTGGTTACTTTGTGCTGTGTGGTTACTGTTAAGTTTGTTAATGAGGAACGAATGAAGAGAAGGTTCGGATGTTACCTTATTAGTAGATAATTTACAGTTCTTAATAAGATATGAATCCGATGCAACTCTATGTGTTGTGGAATTTTGAAATTTGTCTGTATTCATTAATATTCCTGATAAGAAATGCTCTTTTTAAATTGATTGATTCATATTACATTCATACTACATGGTGTATGTAACATTTTCTCCAGATTCCATTTCAAAAAAAATGTTTAGACAAGGAAAAGTGGGTCCATTCGCTCTCAAGTTAAAATCATCATCCAGTAGAAGATTCTATTCTAATCAATTTGATAAGAATGATGAAATTACTTATTCACTCTATGAACAAGGAATTAAAATCAAACATTGGACTTGCCTTCCAGCTAATCGGAGTATTCCATTTGCTGAGATAAAGGAAATTGTCATTCCAAATTATAGTGCACGAAGTAATAATTCATATTTGTGTGCGATAGCAAAGTATGATAGGGAGATTTATGAGGTGAGAACTCGATTGAATGAAATTTATTCACTTTCACCAAGAACATGTTTGGAATTACCTCAATTTAGCAAGTGGTATAAGATTTTTACAGAACGCCAAATTCCAATTTATGATCAAGGATCTGATTGCATTTGGAAAGATATTAACAAACCATTTCTTTTTGATAAAAAGGTCACAATAAGTGAAAATATTGAATTATTACATGAGCATTACAAAATTCCAAAACAAGAATTGAAAGAATTATATGAAAAAATTGAAAATCCAATGAATGAGTATGTGAAATTGAATATTGAGAAGTTCTGCACTCCCCTCTATTCAGATCTTTACATAAAAAAGGAATGGATTGAGTTGGGATTTTCAGATACATTGGCAGCCATGCAAAGTTCAGAATTTAATCAATTTGCTATTGAGTTTACTCTTAAATATGAGGATAGATCAAATTGGAAGATTGTAAATGGTGTTAATGTTTTATAAACCATGTTAATGAGATTATTCTTAAATATTTTTACATCATGTAAGGTCGCAATTCAACAACTTTCGGATATTGATAAAAGGGAGGATAATTCGGACTGTTTGATATCCTTACAATCAATTTATTCGAAATAGAATTGAGAAAATAGAAGAAACAATACTTGGTTAATAAATTATTTAATTGGTGCCTTTGTACAAAATTTAAATCTCTTTACTCATCAGTATATTTGGAAGGTGAAAAGAATGAAAATATTTCCTCATTCATTAAATAAAAGTTTCTATTATCATAAACTTCCATCATTATTTTAGAAAATGCTTCTGATCTTTGTTTGATAATTTCATCAGTTTTCCAATTGATTAATGAATCCCATTTTTCCTTTTCTGGAAAAGTTAATGTTTCATTATTATATACAATTTGTCCTTGTTTCAATCCAACCATTCTATCAAACAATTCCTTGAAATGAGTATATCTTCTCCTCAGTGTATAGGAAACAATTTCCTTCTCCAACAAGTAACTCACTTTCACCAAATAATAAACCGAATGTTGATTGGAAAAGAATGAAAATCCATCTCCTTCACTGCCACCCATCTTTTCAGTTCCTGCAACTTGAAACGATTGGAAATTTTGAATCTTTCTCTGTAAATCATTACCTCCAACTACTGATGGAGTAGATAGGGACCCTCCGATGGAAATACTTGTCGTGTTGTTGTTGGCAGTAGTACTACCTTGAGAAGCCAATGTTGTTGTTGATGAGGATGTCTCATCCTGTAAAGGAATATTAACAATAACTGATGAAGAATCTTCTTGGGGCATCATTTTTTGATTTTTTTTGAGTTTTAGTTTTTCAAAGTTTTCTGAGGGAAGAGAAATCGAACGCTCGGGGTTGATGTTTTAGTCCGATTATGGCGATTGATTATTAATCCTGTAGTGCGGTTCATTGAGTGAGTGGATTCGTGTTTTTGCATGTGCTGTTGTGAGGATTGTAATGATGGAGGGGATTTACGGTTAATTTCTTCAAAAATTGGATATTGAGCTCAGTACTGAGGTTTGTTGTTTACAATGTTTGTAAAAACATGTTAATTTATTTCCTACCATGAATCACTCACTTCAAAATAAAGCATAAAAACTTTAGGAATTCCAATATATCTGTGTTCTTCTCTAAATCCACCTCCATAAGAATTGTAACTAAAATAAAACTTGAAACTTTGTAAAGTAGTTGGATTGATATTGCAATCATTTCTCAAAATTTCCTTCAATCTTGCAAACCATTCAAACTTTTCAAACTCTTCCAAAGTATTCACTTCCACCAGATCGGATTTATCACCAAAATCTCTGTTCATAATCTTACCCAAACTTTCTGCATTAAATTTTGTAAAATTGGTAACTTCTCCTTCTCTCAAATCAAAGAATTTAGTGATTTTATCGTTTGTGTTCATCACTGTTGGATTTTCTTCTTGAATTTGTGAGAGGTGATGATAAAGTGATTGCGACATTTTTTTTAAAGTTTTTTTGCAATTAGATGAACTTGGGAACAGGAATCAAAATGATGTTCAAGTGATAAATTTATTGAAATCAAATTGATTGATTGGAGAATGAGAGAATTTTTTGTACACAATGAAAAGAAGACGAGTTTATTGTCGATTTTGAAGTGTTGTTTTAGTTTACATTTCAAAGGTTTCTCTGTGAATGTGAAAATGAACACCACTTTCTTTGGCAACTTTTCTGGAGGCATTGTAGACATCGATATTCATTTGATTTGGACCACAAACAATGATTGCAGCGCTGTTATCAAAGCATCCAACTGTTTCTGATATTAAAGTGAGATATTCTACAAAGTTAGGTCTTGAATTATAGTGAACTCGATTATTGTAAGCATCTGATGAGTTGATTTTCAAAGAATTTGATGCAGAAGAGGTTACGTAAAAGGATTGTTTCACATTCGAATACCTTTCGAGTAGTGATGGGAACATAGTCATGAGGTTTTCATCTTTCATTGTCCAAATAACAAAGATATTCTTTTGTAATGCGTGTTTTGAGTTATTGGTCAACTCTTCAAATATTGCATTAATTGGAGTCACTCCAATTCCACCAGCAATCAATACAACATTCGAATAAGAATTGACATCAAGAGATAACTTTCCATAAGGACCTTCAACTCGTGCAAATATTGATGAAGCACAACATTTTCTCTTGACTGCAAAATCTGCAACATCTTTCGACCATCCCTTTCCATTATTTTTCACATGGCAAGTAAATTCAACGCTCTGAGGTAGCTTTTCATAGCTGCTGATTGTTAATGGATGTGATTGGAAGAGTGAAACTCCTGGAATGCAAACATGGACAAACTTGGCCATTCCCAAGCTTTCAGTTGACCACATGCCAAGGTTTGATTTCTCAAAAACAATCTTTGTCACTTGGCACTTTTCATCATATTCCATTTTGACAACCTTTGTTGGAAGAACATAACCAAAAACGAAACGAAGTAAATAGTCAACTAGTAGCAAACCGATCGCAACACCAAGAACTGGCAATGTTCTTTCCCAACCTCTTGCATGAATTGAAGAGAAAACCAAAACAACAGGAGCCAAGATGACATGAACAACCTTGAATAGTTCCCAACACTTTCGTCTGATTATTTCAATTGAGAATAAACTCATAATGACCATGGCAATCCATGCTATTGTTCCAAACAAGATATATCCATTAGCTCTCACACTGACAAGTCTTTCCAGATTTCCTTTCATTCCCATTGGTATGGCCATGAATATTCCATGGAGTGTGGTTACAAGGAGAGTCAACAAGGAACACCACTTGTGATATTTGATTGCTCTTTCGAAAGAGATACCAAATATAAAGACAAATGCTGAGTATCTTGTGATTGGTAGGATGGTTGTTGTAAGAGTAATGACACTTGCGTAACCAAACGCTTTCCCAATTTTGGATAAAATTGGTGAAGAGTTGTTGAAATAGCCGAAACAAAACCAGACAGAAGTAAGCATGAGATGAATGATAATGAGTGTAATTTCACCAATGGTCAACTCTAAAATGGGATTCAACCACGAACCAATAAATTCGTTTCTAATCAAATTTGAAAATTTTGTGTGAAAAACTAAACTGATGAAGAAGTTCTTTTCCTTCCTTGAAATGAACACATAGGACATTCCAGCTAGGGTCATTAAAAGTGCCACAGAACCTGTTGCAATCAGATGGAACTGTATCAATGGTTGTTTAATCAAGTTTAGGATACCAACATGAGTCATTAAATTAATGTTGAATTGACCATATGAAGAATGAACTTTTGTGACATCAATTGAGTTGGAATTGATTGCCCAACTTATTCCCACAGTTGCATTTCTTATTGGTTTGTCTGCCAGAACATCACCTGTATCAACCTTTCGAATAAATTTCAATGTAGTTACCCCATTCACAAATGAACCTGTGACTTGCAAAATATCATTGGTACCTCCAAATATCGAATCATTCTTTGGAATTGATTTACCAGGCATCCAATCATCATAAAGAATTGGCAAATTATTCTCCTGGTCAAAGAATCCAATAAAACAATCGGCTTGATTCATTCCAGTCTTGTTAAAATCTAAACCAATCGAAAGCCATCCACGAGTTTTAGCCACTATGGCCATCTCGATAATGTCATCACCTTGTATAATTCCTGTTTGCTGAGTGTGAAATTTCCAATAGAAACTTAGCATATCTGTTTGGACACTTGATGGATATTCATTGGTAGACACAGTGATAGTGTTCATGTCTGAGAGGATGTTTGCAATGAGCATGCATAGTGATATGAGAAGGAGGACTAATTGTTGAACATTCCATGAAAGATTTCTTCTGCAACTTGTAGATGACATTGTGTTGTTTCGTATGGTTTTGTTTGGGTTTTTTCAAAGTGGAGTAATGATATTAAAGGGTCAAAAAACCAAATTCTTTTTTAATAAGAATGCAATAAACTAAAGCTTTCGTCTGGAGAATTTAAACAATTTTCACAGATTTTGAGAATTGTAAGGAGGCCGCTTTTGTAATTCCTCCAGATTTTTAGATGGATTTTTGTTGAGTGGAAATATTGAGTTGTTACTAGAGGCATGAAAGTTCTACAAATGGAGTTCCATGATTATTAAATAAGTTGTAGAAACTGTATTCGAAATTCTAAGTTTGGACAAAAAGTGTTTCGTGCAAGTTACATGGTCATAAATTAAACCTAACTGGGATTCATACGGATTCCATGGTATTGAAATTTCCTTAATGGGAAGTCTACAGTTTGTTTGTCAACTATGAGTACGGACTGCATGACAAGGTCAACTTACAATTGGTTCCTCAACACTTTTAAACAAATTCCATTTTATTAATCACAAAGCTTACAATCTAACATGTTTCAGTGCACAAAATAATCTCTGTCAGAAAAATAAGCTTACTGGTACAGTTATATCTGCATACCAAATCAATTAATTTGGACGGTTGATATAGAACACAATTATGAGAGAACCAATAGAAAGTATGAATATTTGCAAGACCAGATACACAAATCCATTTAGAATTTTAAAAAGATATTTTCTGTTTATCCGACTACACACCAATAAATACGAAAATAATGAGCTTTATTCTACACGCGCAATATATGATGTAAACAACTTTGACATCATACCCATTCCACTTGAACTGTTTCAAAGAAATTTCATGAAATGCATACAGTCTTTTAAGAATTCAAGTTTGACGCCTCCTGTCCCTTTACCAATTTTAACCTGTAATTTGCACAAACCTAAATGGTACTTTTTGAGATAATTAAAAATGTGTCCTTGGATACGGTTAGAAAATAGGAAACCCATGCCATTTCATTTTCATGAATACTATAAAGGTTTTTTATAATGGAGTTTTAAAAGTAATTCAAGTTTGGACAAAAAGTGTTTCGTGTAAGTTACATGATCATAAATTAAACCTAACTGGGATTCACACGGATTCCATGGTATTGAAATTTCCTTACTGGGAAGTCTACTGTTTGTTTGTCAACTGAGTACGGACTGCATGACAAGGTCAACTTACAATTGGTTCCTCAACAATTTTAAACAAATTCCATTTTATTAATCACATAGCTTACAATCTAACATGTTTCAGTGCACAAAATAATCTCTGTCAGAAAAAAAAGCTTACTGGTACAGTTATATCTGCATACCAAATCAATTAATTTGGACGGTTGATATAGAACACAATTATGAGAGAACCAATAGAAAGTATGAATATTTGCAAGACCAGATACACAAATCCATTTAGAATTTTAAAAAGATATTTTCTGTTTATCCGACTACACACCAATAAATACGAAAATAATGAGCTTTATTCTACACGTGCCATATATGATGTAAACAACTTTGACATCATACCCATTCCACTTGAACTGTTTCAAAGAAATTTCATGAAATGCATACAGTCTTTTAAGAATTCAAGTTTGACGCCTCCTGTCCCTTTACCAATTTTAACCTGTAATTTGCACAAACCTAAATGGTACTTTTTGAGATAATTAAAAATGTGTCCTTGGATACGGTTAGAAAATAGGAAACCCATGCCATTTCATTTTCATGAATACTATAAAGGTTTTTTATAATGGAGTTTTAAAAGTAATTCAAGTTTACAACCGGATGACATCCAGGTTACAATAAAATTAAAAAAAAATGAAACAAGCAATCAAGCAACTCATTCGCACTTCCAAATCTTGTAAATTTTCTCCTCTTGCATCTACAAGTACATGCTTGTCAAGTACAGTGTCGATGACATCATCATCATTGAATAATATTTCTCGCAATTTTCATTCCGATCTTATTCATGAAGCCTTGCAAGAAAATTCCGAACAAGCACAAAAAACAACACACTATGCTACAACATCACTCGGAAAAACAACCAAAACACCAACAATATTCTATCAACGATCACCTGAGGAATGGGTTAAATTATTTAAATTGAGACAAGAATATGGAATTATTGGTCATATGGGATTTAGAATTGTAGATATTCCAAAAGGTGAGTTTGAATTAAAATTATATTGATGGAAGTTTGTTAAATATTGGTGGAAAAAGAGGGTGAATTGATTGCTGAAATGACAGCTTCTCAATTCCACATGGCTCCAAATCAATACATGCATGCTGCTTCGATTGTGTTTTTGGCTGATACTGCTGCTGGATTTGGATGCTATTGTAATTTACCAAGTACACATCACAAATTTACAACAATTGAATTGAAATCCAATTTTATTTCATCATCAAAGGTTGGAAAACGTGTGGTTTGTAGAGCTCAATTAGTTCATGCTGGTAAATCAACTCAAGTGTGGGATGCTCTTGTTTTTGAAGATGAATTGGATAGTGGAAAATTGATGGCTACCTTTAGATGCACCCAAATTGTAATGGATTCTAGAGATAAACAATAACAGAGCAGCTCAGTTTGAAAATAAATCAATAGAAACCAGATTATTGAAACAGGTAATCTAATTCAATAGTAAGATTTTAAGGAAGTGCATGGCTACGGCCATATCACGATGAAAGCACCTCATCCCGTCCGATTTGAGAAGTTAAGCATCGTCGAGCCACATCAGTACTGAGGTTGGAGACAACTTGGGAACCTGTGGTGCTGTAGTCTTTTTACTTCATAGTCAATAGTCAACCAATAAATGATGTGCAAGGTTTTTTACAAAATAAAAAAAATGTCTTTACAACCTCTCAAAGAAACCATCACAATAGGACTTATAGGGGATTATTCTTATTTTGCTGAACGATTTTTCAAGCAATTTAAACTAATTTCAAAATCCAGAACCATCAATTTCGATCACATTGTTTCCGATACGAGTAAATTAATTCAATTTGTGAGCATTGCACCTTTTCAATGCTCCATCACAAATATGAACAAGGCTTTGGTAGTCTCGGATTATGCTATTATAATTGTAGGAACTAATGTTGATGAGGATATCATGAAAAAACGATTAGTAGATTGTATTCGAATGGTGAATTATTCGTTAATGGATAGAATTTTATTGGTGGTGGATGATTATAGGAATGGTAAATATGATGATGATAGAGGTTACGATTGGATTAGAGAAGTGATTAGAAAGGAATCAATGGTTGAATTTACCTATGATATATTATATTGGAATTCATTTGACAAATTAAATGATTGGATCAAGTCGTTGCCTGTTAAAAAGGATATTGAACGATTGGCTTCTCAACCTGTAAGAGTGCGAATGTTGCAAACTGTTTATGCTTATGGTAGAAAGTATAGGCAGTTTAGTTATTGTCTTTTTAAAGTATTAAGTGGAATAGTTCATCAAGGTCAGGACATTTGTTTTAATACCAACAATGGAGAAAAAAAATTTAAAGTGAATGGCCACTATAATTACTCAGCTCTATCTAATAATATTGAAAGGCCAAAAGTATTTCTACCAGGTCAAATATTCTGTGTTGCCAATTGTTTAATGGAATTGATTCCTGAAGATAGTTGTACGGAGTATAAACACTTTATTAGTGGAAATTACTACTCTGAAATGACCAAGAAAATTAAGGTAGACTCTTTTTGGATTGAATATACTCATTTCGGCTCAAACAATATCAGTAAGGAAATATTTGTAAATAGAATATGTTTGATTTTTTGCAACTCGAAACTATGTGGACGAATAGAACGAATAAAAAATTCTGAAGGAAAGGGAATGAGAATTGAGATTAAGGTGTTTGACAGGGTTCAATCAGGGCACGACAGGTTATTTTCTCAACATGGCTTCCTAACAACATTCGAAAAGAGTTTCCAATTTGGAAGGGTTTTACTAGGTAATAGAAAGGAAATGATTGGCTTTGGAAAAGTAATATCAGTAATTTATCAAGACATGGACACGAATACCTTGCTTATTGAACATCCCATAAGCTTATTTTCAAAAATTCCAAAGCACTTAAAAGATATTCATATTGTGTAATGTTATTATCTAAGAGTTAATTAAGCCAAAAGGATTTGCCAGCGGTGGGGTTCGAACCCACGAACCCATTCGGGATAAGATCTTAAGTCTTACGCATTTGACCACTCTGCTACGCGGGCTGGTGATAACGAATAATTTTTCTATTTCAAACACACACGATCTAGGATAAAGGTTTTGATTTTCATAATTATCCCTTTAATAATTTACAAAAGTTGCTTTTCTCTTTGTCTTTGGTGGAGGTTTAACACTAAATGACGAAACTGCATTCTTTCCATATTGATAAGTCGCATATTCCTCTAGCTCATTACTATCCCACAATTCATCGTTATCGTCATCATGCTCCTCTTTTTGACAACCTACAATCTGCCCCACTTTTAAGAATAATTGTCTATAGATAGTATCCAATAATTCAAAATGATGAAACGACTCATCGATTCCATCATATCCAACTGGCTCATAACCAATATCAAATACACTCTGCATGTTACTCACAATATACTTTGAATTGTTCTTGTAGAAATTACTCCCAATTGCATGATCATTTCTATTCATATGGTATTTTAAATTGTTGATTAGCACATAACCTTTATCCGTTAGTGAAAATTTAAGAACTACAGGAAATCCACAATAGGAAAAGATAATGCATTCAGTTTCTTTCAGATCTTGTGAGAGTAAATAAACCCAACAGTGGGCATTAATTATTTTGAATTCAATGTCACATATATCCATAAATTTGACACTTTCAAAATCTTGCAATAAATATTTCATTTCATTTGCCTCATTGACTTTCCTTACCATCTCCTTCAAGTATTTCACATTATTCTTCTTTCTACTATTAAAAGAAGCGAATATGTCCCCAATTTTAGAATATTTTCCTCGTTCACCAGGTGTTTTATAAACCTTGATGAGTAAGTTCAATAATTCAACATGACTTTTCAAATTATTCACAAGAGAAGGTCCTCTAATGTTGCTCCTGTCAGTGCTAGTATTAAACTCAAAGCCTAAACTCAACAAAATTCTCAGCCTTTCCTTCGCATCATTGTTTAATTGGAAGAAATGATGTAAATAGTCCCTTGCAAAATTTTCATCACGACAAATGGTAAACCAGTGTTTGTTTACGAGTTGGATGCTGGCTAGTTGATATGGGCAGAGGTAGAGAAACAGCATTTGTAGCAAATCGTCATAGAGTGGATGGCGGAGTAATGACATTTTTTTTTAAAATGTTTATTTTTTGGAAGAGTTTACAATATCCATCACGAACTGGATAATTAGCATCGAGAAAAAAGACTTTATTAATTATTCTAAATTAATATTAAAATATTTCATAGCAAGTTAAATAATAAACGAGGAAAATTATTCTGTTAAGAAGATTTTTGCGGTCTCATAGTTTACAGGGCAACCATATATGGAATTGACTCATTTGGAAGGATAATGGAAGAAATAATAGAAAGTACAGTTTATAGATATTACTTTACAATCTCAACGTTTTTCAAGCTGTTTACTATCAACTGGTTAATAGATGGCCAGCTTTTTGGAATCTTATTCGAAACTCACATCAACACTAAAATAAGGTGGCATTGCCCTTCAAATATTGTTTTCACTTGGGTTGTCAAGTTAAGTTCTAATTACAACAGAAATATATGTTTCAGGCATGGGGGAAATGTGGAGTTTTGTCTGAGAATGCTCTGGAAGAATCTAGAAAAAAATGTCAGACAATACAAATCTTGTAGCAGACGACATGTTAACAAGTTATGGTACCTCTACATGTAAAGGTATGGATGGACATACCCAGAAGAGAAGGAGAATACTGCAGTCTAATTCATTTCTGGATTCACTACTTTGTCAGTTTTTTGGTATTTCACATGCAATATTTATTGTGAAAACATGTGCCACAAAGAAGAGATTCACACAATTCATCAAGTACTTGATAAGACTCTTTCTATTTCTCATCTTTTTTGGAGTTTCTTCAATGATTGGTAAGATAGTCACCATGGTATTCGTTGTGCCAAGAGTTGATGTGCATGCACCACCTGCTTCTGATATTTTACTGGATACTTTTTCACATGCAAATCCTCAAGCATTCAAAGCAACAGAAATCATGACAGCTTGTTTGGTTTTTCTACTGGTTATCATTAGTGTTGTGCATGGAAGGGAGAGGAGTTTTATTCTGTATAGATTCTTGTTTATTAGTGGAACCCTAATCAATTTGAGAACTCTATGTATTAGTATAACAACATTTAGTATTCCGTCGAGGGAGCTCTCTCATCAGTGCTCCAAACTCCAAGAGCTGACTCAAGACAAGTTGTTGTGGAAATCTGTTAACTTTTTCGAGTTTAGTGAAACATGTGGTGATTATGTCTTCTCTGGACATGCCACAGCACTCATCATTGTAGCATGGTTTGTTTGGTATTATGGAAGGAGTATTTCAATAGTGTCATCGAAATTCCCACCAGTGTTCAACAAGTTGATGAATTTCCTCTTGGTGAGTTTGGTGATTGTTGGATGCATGTGTATTCTGTTTGCTAAGGAACATTATTCGGTCGATGTGGTTTTAGGAGGAGTGATATCGATCATGTGGTGTATACTGTATCATTTGTTGTTGGAAGGATATAGAAGACAATGTGAGGAGAAACATGTCGGAGAGGAAATTGAGAAGTGCGGAAAATGTTCTGTACAGTTGTGTATCCATTTATGGTTTAGAATGGTAGAAGGCAATTGGAAGAAGCACGAGGATTCAGAAAGTGTTTATAATATCCTTTGATTCCTAACTATTCAAAATATCTTCAATCTAAGCCCAAAACTGCTTACTAGCATCTCTCCCAGAACCAATGAATACAAATATCAGTACACATCTCTCAAACAGTTCATAAAGCAAAAGATTTAATATAATAATTTGAAACACATGATATTTAGACAAAAACTGAAATACTTGGCACGTTTTTGGAAAATTCAATCACTCTCTCGGATACTCCAAATAATTGTATTACATCTATTGTAAAAAACTTCCATTATTATTGTACATCTTTATAATAATTTGAGAGAGATTGAAAACATTTCAAATATCCTTCGGTTTAAAGCAAGCATTACTTTCCCGCCAAAACTTCTTCAGTTCTCGAAATTCTAAAAATCCTCAAAAAAAAACAAGTCAATTAAGAGAGAGATTGTTCTTCGTTGGAGATTGAATAGGCATTATCAAGTAAAACTGAGGATTTTCTAATAGGAAGAGGATCCATTCCGACTTTGTTCATTTAGTGTATATAGAATTGTTTCAAAAAACTCGAGTTTCTAATTCTTGTTCCATCGATTGGAAACATCATGTCCTTAATGGTTAGGAATGTTCAGAAGAGAAGGTCGTTTCAAATGGCTTTCTTACTTGTAATAGTAGTAATTTTGAATTCAATCATCAATCAGCATTCAACATGTTTCGGAATGAAGTTGAACATTAATTTACAAGGAGGTGTGCAAGTGGCCGATTCTTTAGAGTTTCCCTTTATGGCCTCTCTTCAATATTCATCAGATCCTGCAGTGAATGCTCCAAATCATCGTTGTGGAGGAACCATCATTGCAAAGAAGTGGATTCTCACTGCTGGACATTGTGTTGTGATGGATAGGAAAACTCTGGCAGCTGAAAAACTAACAGTGATGGTTGGGTCGAACAAATTGTCGACGTGTAGCTTGATTGGATTCTTTGATAAGAGTCAGTCAATTCTCAGATTTTGGAATTGTGTGAGAGCTAGAGTGAAGAATGTGATTGTGCATCCAACTTATTTGAGCTCTTTTAGTATTGCTGATGTGGCCTTATTGGAATTGTATGATGAGCTTCCGTTTAGTGCAACTATTCAACCTATTGCATTGACCCTGAAGAGGCCATCCTTTGATGTTCCTCATGTGGTCTCTGGTTGGGGTTATCATGATGAAACCAATAAGGTTGCTGATGTTTTGAGGAAGGGTTACCTCCCAATTGTTCCCGATGACAAGTGTAATGCCTTGAGATTGGGAATGTCAACAGCAAGAGGACAAACTTGTGCTGGAGCTGGAGAAGGAGTGGATACATGTGCTGGTGATTCAGGTGGACCATTATTCTTCTTTCAAAACAGTAAATGGACTCAAACTGGATTGACCAGTTATGGACCAGCAGGTTGTGGAACAACAGCAAGTTATAGCAATCGAGGAGTTTACACCTCAGTCGATTTCTTTAGTAGTTGGATTATGCAACAGACCAACATTACTGCTCAGGGAAATGTTACAAGAATATTGTACAGTTCGAGCCCTAGAGCACCTTTACACATTTTTGCCTTACTACTTTCAATCGTTTTAGCATTTTTGATATAGGTTTTGTAAATAACAAATGAGAATGTAAATAATAACAACAAATAAAATCTTATTAATTTGATCTTTAAAGACCTTTGAACATTCCTCCTGAAAAGGTCTCTCTTCCTTCTGTGCAGTTCTTGATAATCTTGAATGGCTCTGAGATGTGGAATCTGCTATAGGTATCAAGTAAATTGTAAATTAATTCAATTTCCAAATTATCCATTATTGAACTTAATTCGTTCTTGTCAATAGAATCAAAATCCAAAACTTCAATTTGAGTACACCAGTGCTCGAAGGAAACACGAGTTCTGGCAGAAATATTTACAGTCATTGGACTTCCGTTTTGAATGTACAAGTATTTCCACTCCAATACTTCTTTTTTAAAGTCTGGCCAAGTTTTGATGGACTCCTCAGAATTGTTAACCCACATTTCTTGATATTTTTTAGCTTGGAATGTTCTAAGCCAAAGGGATAGATTCTCCAATGAAAACTCAGACTTGCAAAATGCTTTGAAAATCTTCATTAAATGTTGCGACTCAATCAAAGAGTAAATTTCTGCAAATTCTGTCTTTGAATTTCTAATCCTTGTTTCCATTACCTTAATTTTGCTAGTAGCATATTTTGAATACAAAGAGGCAACGACTGCCACACCTCCATAAACTCCAATAAAGCAACAAGTCATTAATATTTCAAATGTATAGCTCAAGGAATCAAGAGTCAATAATTGATACACCTGCACCTCTGTCAACCCAGTATTGTACCTAAAATCAAGACTTCTAAATCCTACAATATATGAGGCGATGAAAAATAGCATTCCAATAGTATAGATAACTGCGTCTACTCTAAACAATAATCGGTCGTTTGTAATCCAGTAGTGGTATATCTTTGATGGAGTTGTATTTTTACCAAATAAATTTTTCAATTTGTGAACTTGGTTCTTTGTTGAAGATTCAGTGGCAGTACCACCAGTAGTTTCATTCTCCATAGATGTAATTTCATCACTGATATCACACATTTCATCTGATATTTGTTTAGATCTAAAATCCAAGCGCAAATCTACAACAAAAACTGTAATCACACAGGCCATGAGTGAAATCATTATCAGGAAATGAGATATGGACCCTGCTAATGAGTACTGTCTGGCATCAAATACCTCTGTGGCTCTAAGAATGACTAACAATACAAAGTAAAGAGCAATAATAACACCAATAATAGCCAATAATCCAAATAGAAAGGCATTACTCTTGAGCGTATGGATCCATTTCCTTCCAATACTTCCCTTGTTCTTGGAATCAACAAATGTCATCCACTCATAATAGTATCTGTAAAACATGTATCTGAGACACACGAACAGATAGCAGCAAACAGAAATAGATACTAAACTGGATGTGACAACCACTTGGATATTGTTAACTATTGAAGTAGGGCTACTGCTTGAGGGACCTTGTGGTGGACTAGATCCCAATTTGGCGCCATTCGATGCAATTGTAAAGGCCAACCAAATGAATAAACTTGCAAGGCCAATGTAAGGGAAGAATTGTCTACTCTTTACGGGTTGCTTGTTTCTGAAAATTATTAATCCAACCACTACAGCACAAATACTAATCAAAAATAAGGATGATATTACAATTTTGACAATCATTAATCCACTATCAATTGCTGAAATCTTTTTCAAATTAGTATCAGGGCTAACTAGTTGTGAAATAGGAATATACTCCAGGAAGGCAGAGAAGCTAGTAGTATGGTCACAACGACATTGTACTTGATAATTTCCCAATACAACTGCACTGCATCCGTAATTGTCCCAAACCTTTGTGACAGTGTTCCAATATCTACAACTAACGTTCTTTGAGTATAGACTTTCATTGAAGCCTGCTAAGCTTATAGTATCCACATTTTGTGTGTTGAAAACAAACTCGAGAGCATTTGGCAATCCGCTCAGAGGCACATAGTTTCCACCAATGAATGTTTTAAAACTCATCACGTTACTTATGGAAGTAATGTTTGGATTGGTATTATTTTCAGTTGAAAACCATACACCAATATTATAATTAATAACACCAAATGAAACATCATTTCCAATATTTTTTACAGAGTCTGGTATGGATATAGAAACTCCAGAGGTGAAGCTTGTTTGATTGGTAACTATTACTTCAAATAATTCAAGAGCAACCCTAACCAATTTTCTATCAGACCTTATCAGGGAGAGAGTGGATACAGCTTCCATAAGTGTGGTTTGAATATTTGATTCATGTCTGTTGGAATCTGATATGACTGGAACTGACAACAAGTTCGAGGAAATATTAAAGCAATCATTCAATACACCTTCTACAAAGAAGGATTCATTGAAAATATTGGCTTTCACTTCATCTAGTAATGTAGCAGTCAGATTTGAAACACCGGCTCCTACAAGGAGAGATAGTTCTTCATCAGTTGAATTCCTATTTTCATAAGAACTAATCAAATAAATTGTAGAAACATCCTTTGCCTCGAATATAGATTTGATTGATCTATTTGATGCTTCTTTAACAATATTCTTAATTTCAGTCTTGTTCTTCTTTCCCATATTTTCTGTAATATCTTTCAAATTACGAGTTGACAAATGTTTCAAATCAGAAACACTCAAACTATTCAAATCAAGTACCATAAAATCAAATTTTGCATTGAATAATTTCGTATAATTATACTTTGTTTCAAATACTGTGGCATTCACAAAGTAATCACCAAGTTCAAAAGTGGCAGCTCCAACACTCCAAGTAGAAATATTCGATTCCAATCTCTCTGCAATCAATCCGCTACTATTATACAATCCAAAACGAAATATTAAATCAGAAAACTTGTCCTGAGCCAATTTGCTCACATCCACCCATGCATCCAAGTTTGTTTGTTTCAACAATAAGACAGAACTATCCACTTGCAAATTAAACCATGATCTATTAATTGTTGTCGAAGGATTAACATCACAATTTAATCCAACATACGGACTCTGACAATCACACACATCTTGCGAACTACATACACCATTCCCTGAGCAAACAGTTGGCACGTTATATCCCTTTCCAAAGCAAGTATACGAAGGTTTAGCTGGTGTTTCCTCCCTTTCCAAATTTTCAAACGGAACCAGCTTTCTATTATTCTTGTTATTATTACTATCATTATTTATCAATATTAAATTATTCTTCTCTTCATCGATCAATCCAATATTTAACGATGATCGTTGCCTTTCGCTACATGTTGTCCTCCGATGCAACAATGATGATGAAGAAAATTACAGTGCTCGTTTTTGTGGTTAATTTTTTGGAGGGAAATTAAATTTGGTGCGTTGAAGATTATTTGTTGTTGATTCTGCTGCTGATAGGATGTTGTTAGCAAAGTATCAAAGACGAGGAGCAAGAGAAGGATTGTGTTCAACAAGATTGTTGTGATGCTCATGGTTGCGAGGTTGATGATGTTTTTAAAGATGTTCCAATGTACTGAACTTTTTTTTTATTGTTCCTGTTTGATACAGCGTGACTAAAGAGTTTGCATTTGAGAAACAGGAATCAAAATAAGAGTAGACAGGTGACAGAGCCTTAATCGACTTTATTGGAGATGAAGAAGGCAGAAAATATGTTTCATCCCACAGGGTTTATTTATGTTATCTATGCATCAGATTGAGTGTTTCTTCTACAATTAGATTTGGACTGGTAAGAGCCATATCAAAATCTGCATCAATTATCTTCCATGCCATTTTGGTGGAATTGTAGTAGGTAGCTAAATCTTGGTGCATTGATAAAAAGGCGTTTGCACGTTCTTGTTGATAAATAAGAAAATCATTGCATAGAGCTGTTCCAAAAGAAAGGTAATTGTCCTCGCAAGATCCATAAAGTAATTTCTTTGATGTGAGTATACTGACTGGAATAATTGTTGAATTTGAAGAATGGAATTGCTGTCTCTTTGCTCTAATATTTATAATATTGCCTGTCGTATTTTTCATGTCATCAAGCTCACCCCAAACAGCATTATTGAACTTGTTGATATTTGTTGTATGTTGGTTGTATTTCAGTAAAAGTTGAACAGCTGTTGAATTTGGGAAAGATGAAAAATACGTCTTCCAGCCATTCAAGTAATATCGTTCATGGATTGTTCCTAAGGTGGAAGGGAGTTTTTGATAGAAATAATTTGAGAAATATCTAGTAAATCCAATAGGTGTTACGAATCTAATGGTATTGGCCATATAGGCTTTCTCTTCTAACATATTGCTTATTTGAGTATCAGTTAAATTATACACACTACCAAGATGATATGTGTCTTGCTTTTCATGAGATGGATGCAACAAGATAACACCCCTCAAGAGTTTTCTGTGATATTCCATGACTGTTCTGGCTGTGAATGAGGCACTTGAATGTGAAATCAAAATGAATGGTGTTTTGAAAGATGCCTCTTTCACAAGTGCAATCATTTCATTCATTGTTGTATTGCTCAAATCTCTTGGAAATGGTCCCGAATCGCTGAATCCATATCCTGCTCTCTCAATCACACAAGCTCTCATTCCCTTCTTTGCCAACAGAGTGATTAAACTCTTCATATAAGCATATGGTGATGCAACTCCAATATCTGAATCGAGAAGCACTGCATCTTCACTTTCAGAATCTCCTTCACAATACATGTGCATATTCAGTGTTTGAGCACTCGAGGGTTTAATGCTGTACATGGTTCCAGGGACTTTATATTCATCCTGTGTTATCGAAACTGATTGGACTGTAAACATGATGAATAAGGCACAAACTAAAGCCATAAATGTATAGACTAGAAGCTTGATGACTGTTGTAACTCGACAACAAATTCTGGTTCTGAAAAAGCTTTCTTCTCCATACCATTTTTCTTCCTTCAAATCGAATATTATTGTATTTGATTTTCTAAATTTCTTGAATTGATGATATGCAATTACAAGATATGAAATTGGAGAGATGACAAAAAACAGGCAAAGCCAACCAGAAAGTCTCTCTCTATTCTCACTATAAAGTCCATAACAAACCCAATTAATCAAACTAGAGATGAAAATAAGTACTCCCCAAAATATTCTCGCAAAGAGAGCCATGCTATATCCGTCAATATTAATTTGACGAGTTAAATTATCCTTAATAAGTCCTTTCTTTTCAATAAAAGATACAATCCTCTTATACCATCTCAATAAAAATAAAGGTCCGAATAGATCAAAAATGAATGTTAATGAAAAAACCATTTGAAATGCACTTGTCCACACAACAGTAGTAGGAGAACCTGCAGTAAAATATCCTATTTGATCAGAATTACTATTATCCATTGAAATTCCAAACACTACTATGGAGGATAATGCACAAAATAATATTGTTAGAATTGCAACTTTGTAAATTGCTCCAATTATTCCCTTCTTGGTCTTTTTAGTCTTCTTCTTTGTTGGCTTTTCCAAATCAAAGAAAGTATATCTATTAATATGAAAATGTTATAAAATCATGCAAAATAAAACCTACACAACTGGTTCTTCATCTGCTTGTTCCGTAGTATTTTGAAAAACAGAGAAGAGGGTTTTCTTTTTTGGTTTTTTTACAATGGTACGAGTTGAACATCCATCCAAGTCAATGCTGTTAGTACTGTGAAAGCCATGATCAAAGGGGAATTTATGATGTTTTTGCATTTCATTTCTTCCTTCTCCATGTTCGACAATATCCGATAGTGGTGAATGTGTTTCACCTCCTATTTTAACTCTCAACAACTCTTTTGCTGTAATTATTGCATTATCCTCTAAAGGATGAGAATTATTTGGCACACGTACGACAGTGTCGCTCAATCCAAGAGAAATTGGTGAAAGGCCTTCAGGTAAGGATGTATTGGATGTATTCTTTTGATTATTATTTAAATTGCATGTAATGTGCGTATCATGACACCCCTTCTCAGATGTTGGAGTAAAAGAAACACCATCACTCCTATTGCAAGACTCACTATCACCACTTGGTGTAGAATTACTACTATTGCTATTACTATTACTACTGTGTGTATTGATAATAATTTGTGGAGGAAGTGTGGTTTCCATCATGATCATAGAGTCATGATGTTGAGTGATATTGGTTATTCCTTCATCATGATGATGATGCTGAGGTAACGGAGAGGAGGAATGCCTTCTAGTCTGTTGTTGTCCTTCTGATGATGAAGATGAAGAAGAGGAAGGTGTTGAAATTGAATTGAACATTTTCAAAGATGTAGTAGTAGACTTGTTGAATACAACAACACACTAATAATTCAGCTATAATTTTATGCTTTAATGATGGAAATGCTATTCTTGATGATGCTTGCCAAACAATAATGGCTCATATCATCTATGATATTGGTGAATGGCTGGTTTTTTTGAGTGGATTTATTTGGTGGTGAGAGGAAAACGAACTGTGATCAGCCACAAACTGATGCGGTTAAGGCATTGAAGAATTGTGAACGAAAAATTTCATTTCAAAGCCTTCTTGCAAGCTGTGTTGTGCTGAGAACGAAAAATCAACAACAAAAAATATAAGAAGAGGAAACGCCCCTTCAATATCTATGACTGCCCTTTGAGTTTTTCAAAAATCTTGAAGAAAAGGAAGTATTAGTTCGGGATGATGTAAAGCAATATCATAATCCGAGGGGATGTGTTTCCAGGAGACGGAGTAGAGCTTGGGTTGATTTTTGTAAAAATTGAAGAGATCTTGATGGAGGAGTTGGATGATGAAAGATCTTTGGAATTGTTTTTGGAGGAAATCTTGGCAAATTGATGAACCTTCTGGAAAGAAATTTTGGCTACAATTTCCATTGAGAAGATAGCTTGATGTGAGGATGATTAGAGGGAGTGGTTTTGTTGAATTGGACATTGTTTGTGGATTTTCTCTATTATGGATGATCTGCTTATTATTGAATGGGATGGATTTCAACTCACTCCAAACAGTGTTCGTAAATTTGTTGCTATTGAGAACACTATCGTAAATTTTCAATAATGTTGAATTAGTGAAAGATGGATAGAAGTACTTTTTCACACCATTCATATAATATCTATCATACCAATTATCCTTTTCATTTTCCTCCAATAATCCAAAAACTCGAAATATTCCAATAGGAACCAGCATTCTAATGGTATTCACATGGCTTACTTCAGTATTGTAGTGTTCCTCTACTGTTTCATTCTTGACAAATGTTCTCAGTAATGATTCTTCTTGCTTTTCATGAGATGGATGCAACAAGATAACACCCCTCAAGAGTTTTCTGTGATATTCCATGACTGTTCTGGCTGTGAATGAGGCACTTGAATGTGAAATCAAAATGAATGGTGTTTTGAAAGATGCCTCTTTCACAAGTGCAATCATTTCATTCATTGTTGTATTGCTCAAATCTCTTGGAAATGGTCCCGAATCGCTGAATCCATATCCTGCTCTCTCAATCACACAAGCTCTCATTCCCTTCTTTGCCAACAGAGTGATTAAACTCTTCATATAAGCATATGGTGATGCAACTCCAATATCTGAATCGAGAAGCACTGCATCTTCACTTTCAGAATCTCCCTCACAATATAGATGAAGGTTAATTGTCTGTGTGTCTTTGGAATATAAGGGCACCTGAACTGTTTGACCTGGCATGCTTTGAATTCCTGCCAAGATAGATACAGCCTGAATAACACAACCTATTAGTACCACAATTAGTAGAGTTGTAAATATTAACACTGAAATATGGGCTGCTTTCATGAAGTATTTCATTATGGTTGATCTTTTAGAATACAAAAACAGATAGATTTCATGGCAATTTTGTGTCTTTTTGTGCTTATGCTTTCCAAATTTTTCCTCATAGTATTCCTTGACATACCTTCCTTTAACAAACTGGTAATATTTTGTTAACAAATCAAAGATTACATTACTTACTTGATATACAATCACTAGAATATATGCAATCATTGGAATTAATCCAGAGAATGCAAACCAACCAGTCAATCTATCTCTACTCTCCTTTACAGTATATGAAATCCAAATAATGGAAAGCAATAGCATTGTTACAATGGTAATTAATAATTTGATAATTAACATCAGAATAGAAGTATCCCATGATAGATACATGTAATTTGTATAATTAGTAACAAAAATCTTTTTCCTTTTAATACTAAATCCCATCATACAGCCCATAATTGGTATGAAATATGAATCAATAATTAATAATCCAATGTAAAATAGCATTACAATAGAAATCCAAAATATTGTAACTGGTGATCCACTTGTATAAAATCCACTATTCGACACTACATTAGCAGCACTAACAGACATTGTAACTATATATGAAATCAAAAAGAATATCAGTGTTATAGTGCTAATTTTGTACAGTGAATGAAAAATCTTCTCCACATGTTTGAGTTCACTCGGCTTGGAAACAATTTTTGGACTTGTACTAATTGGAGAACCTTGCATTTCCATTTAGTTATTATTCTCAAAGAACATACTATTTTCAAATTGATCAGTTTCCTTGACTACCTTTGGATTTTTAAGTCTAGGAATATTCCACAGACTTTTCCACCTCCTCAATCCTTTATTATTTGGTTTTACTGCATTTTCCTCTTTATTCGGAGTGATTTCTGTCTGCACACTTGGTGTTCCGAGAGTTGCATCCGATGAACACTCTTCTTGATTCTTTAAAGTATCAACACTTCCAATCATTCTATTTTTTGTCGATTTGGCTTATAAGTTTAATCGACAAATTTGGAAATTCTCTTTTTGGAAATGCAAGAGAACATTGTTAGTAATTCTAAAAGGAACTTAACTTTAATGTAACTAATTCTATTTGAACAACAGTATCCAACCATATTTAAGGATAGCAATTTTTAGATTCTCTGGATAACAACAAAACAAAATGAAATTAATTCTCATAGCTTTATTTGCAGTACTTGCATGTTTAGTTGCATTGACAAGTTGTGAACATACTATCAAAACCAAGCAATTATCCAAAGATTCTCTTGTTTTGGAATCAACCAACAGCAATGAAGATACAATTGAATTCATGTTCAATAATGCCGAGCATTTTCCATTGATTGGAGTTAAGCTTGTTCGTCAAGCTCCAACCAGCACCAATCAATCATCCAGTCAACAAGCTAGTCAGAGCGGATCTCAAAGTCAACAATCTGGCAGTCAATCTTCTTCACAAACAACACAACCTCAACCTCAATCATCCACCAGTCAAATGCAGCAAGAACAAGCAAATGGTACTGTTTCAGCCTCCCAACAGCAACAGCAACAATCCAATGCTTCTTCACAAGCAGCAAGTCAACAATCTTCTCAATCATCTAATCAAACTCAAACTGTCGAGAAGCAAGACAATCCTCAAGCACAAAGCACTTCACAAGCAGGAAGTCAAGGTACAGGCAGTTCATCCCAAGCTACTACTCCTCAATCTGGTAATCAAAATAGTACCGCAAGTTCCACTTCCACTTCACAAAGCTCTCAACAAGGATCCAGTAGTTCTTCCCAATCCACTGCTCAAACTAATCCTGTCTCTCAAGATAACTCTTCAATTTCTGGCGATACTCACATGGACTTGACACCAAACGTTACTCAATCTGTCGGTCAAGGCAATGTTTCATCTACACCATCTGTAACTAACGTCAATACTACCTTGATTAATGAAACTCTCCAAAATATTGGTATCAGTAATTCTACTGCATCAAAGGATATTAATATTACAGATATAATCGGAAGAATAATTAGTGGAGAGAACATTACTGAGATTATCAATAGTACCTTAAGAAATTTAACTCAATGGCTTAACTCTACACTGAGCAATGATACGGATGACAGCTCTCAAACATCTCAACAATCCAAGAGAGGGTCACTTCGTAGAAGACTTCTTTCCCTCCTTGAAGAAAATGAAGAAAATGAAAACTATGCTCAATATCTCAAATTTAACAAGCTCAAGCTTATGTCAAGTGAAGGTGAAACTGTCAAGGAAATTCCACTTTCAGATGCAAATATTCACTGGAATTATGGCCACTCCGTTGTAGTCAATAATGAGCAAGCATTTAAGGTTCCTCACGTTGATGTTGAAATTCCTCTCTCATCTTCCAGTAATAGACCATCACTCAAGATTAGAACCATGATGACTGAGGCACCATCTCATATTGAAAGAAATGGTAGGGATATTCAGTTGAATCCAAGATCTATGGATATTCAAATTACTTTGAACAACCTCCATGATTTATTATCTGAAAAAGAGAAGAAGCTATCAGGTGCTAAATGGACCATAGAAACTGAATTGACATCCACAACAAATTCATTGCACTTGATGCAAACCAAGAACCTGAACGGTGTTCAAAGAGTTGTTGTAATGGGTAACAATTTCACTCCAAAAGGCCAATTTACTTTTAATTCTTCCCCTAATATGAAAGTTATCCAAGATTCTGACAATGACGACCTTATCTCTATTCAAATTCAAGACTCATCCAACTCAATTCAACTCAACCCAATCAAATTTGGTGTGCAATAATCAAAAGTGTTATCCCTTCACCTTTTGAGAATTTTGAGAGCAAACAACTACACTTGTGAGCAATATTCTAATAAAACTACTTGCCATTACTTACACATTTATTTTTTGAATTCACATCAACCTCAATAATTTCATAATAACATGTGTCCTGGTTCACTCAACCTTTCCACTTTGTGAACAGTCTCTTGTAAATGGCCTCGAGTGAACAGTTTGGAAACCTCACAAAGCAGCTGTATCCTGACAAAAAAATCCTCTTCGGTAAACTGCTCCCAAACATATCAACTCGCATACTTCATCCTGTCACCTAACCGTCTCCTGTCAACGCCCATCAATAATTTCGTTAAAACATTTTTAAAAAAAATTCACCTCACGTGAACCAAACACACACAGAGTGAAAACCTAACTTTCTCTAGATAAAAAACCTATCGAAGATTCTATTTGTTCCTGTTGATTAGCTTCTTCACACTATAAAGAAAACAAAACTTTGGAACCTCCTTTTATTTACCGCCAAAATTTACAATTTCTCCTTTCCTTTCTATTTGCTCCAATAACAACAAGAAAAAATGGCCAACCGTATGAATGACTTTGTCCTGCAGCAATTATTAGCTGAAAATCAGAGACTTCAACAAGATTTGGATTCCTGTCGAAAGGCTATACCCATTTCTGAGGCTTGTAAAACCCTGATTGAATATACTAATGAACACAAAGTTAAGGATATGTTGGTTACCTCTGATCCAACCAATCCATATCTGAATCCTCCAAAGGATGGAGGTTGTTGTATGATCATGTAATTTTATTATAATAATAATAGTTGAAGAAGAAGGAGAGCACGTTGTTAATGTGTACTCACATTATTGCAAGATTACCTATGTTACTTCTTTAATATTACTATTACTATTATTATTTATTTTACATGTTATCATTCCATATATTCTACTACTTTTGTAAAACTGACAATTAGTTTTACTTTTTCCACCTTGCTAATAGTTTTTCACATCTCTCAGTTGTACACATAATAATATTAAAAAACTCACATTATAATTTCTTCTCTTGATGGATATTACGAGAATAACATTCGATGAGAGTTTAGCGATGCCGAACCTATTCGAAACTTTATTTCACTTAAAGTTTTTTCTTGGTCTACCAACTCCTCTCTTCCCAACCAAACGACATTTGTCCCTCATCATATCGACTGTATCATTACAGAAAGTTGTGGTAGTCATGGTGAAGAGCATTGAGTTCATCTGGTTGGCGTTTTGCTTTCTTGTCTTGAATTGTTTAGAGATTTTCGAGTTGTTGACACTTCCACAGCAACTGCTGTCATCAGAGGATGATATCATGGCAGGAGAAGTTCCAACCGATTGCTTATTAATTTCTGGTGTTAATGTACAAGTTAACCCAATTGGGTAATCAGGAATTTCGTTATTATTTTCGTTAGTTTCTGTTGAGTCGGTTAAGAAATAATTAGTCTGCTGTTGTCGTTCAGTAGTTTCAAAATAGTGATGATCTGGTAATGACCAAGGAGTAGATAATTGCTCTTGTGCATTCAACATTTGGAAACCATCATTGAAAGCAGTTGAACTGTTTGGAAAGTATTTCATCAAAACAAACTGCTGTAGTATTTCAATTGTATGGGGAGGAAGATTTTCTATGAGCTGTTGGAGAGTTGAGCTGTCCAACGAAGTGAATGTGGAATCTGTTGAGCTTGATTGCATTTGATTTAATGACAATTTATTTGCTTGTTGAATGGTCATACTTGAACTGAGAATGTTTTCATCATAACATCTTTGCTCATTATTGTAAAAGTAACTTTCGAAAGTTGATAATTCGATGAAAATGGAAATACTGATGTTGGTTGTTAATGCACGTGGGAAGACACAAAGTGAGAGATCTTCCTTTGTATTTTGATGGATGTATTGAGAAAATAAACGTGGTTGAGGAGAGATATCATGAAGTTCTCAGATAATGATGGAGCAAATAGAAATTGGTCATGCTGAGCAGAAAATGATAATCGGATTTCTGTTTAAAAGATAGTAATGCTGTTTATCAATTAAACACGAAACTCATAAAATCTACTTAACAAGAAAGATTCCAAACGAATGACAGAAAAATAGCCATAACAAGATTTTAGATGTTATTCTCTCGATGGAACTCGAATTAGGGTTATTTCTTGCATGTTGGAATACATAAGAAGAGAAGTTTCAACTGGTTCAACTCTTCGACATGTATATAACCTGAAAGCTTTTCATTTTGTTGTATTGAAAGCCTTCCAATTTCTCTTTCAATGATGTAAAAGATTGGCTAGAGATTTCTTCCTTGGTTTATGAATTGAATGATTGCCAATGATATTGGTGATGAGATAATTTCGTCAAGTTTGTACATACTTTAATATAACCAAATATAGAACTTGTGTAGATTCACTCAAAACAGTTATTGTTTATTAAAATGTACATGATGAAAAGCGCTTTTCATGTAAAATGAATTTGTCGATGATTGATTTTGAGATTGTAAAGTTTCGTCTGGTTGTTTTCTTGGTCTTCCTCTTCCTCGTTTCTCCGTGTTAGTTAGTTTCTTCTTGAGGGTGTCCACAGTATAGTTACAAAACTGATTCAGTAGCAATTCCTTATTGTTGTTATTGTTAGTTTTTAAAGGAGTTATTAAACTATTAGAATGTATATCTGAATGGTTTTCTGAGAGAGTTTGTTTTGATATCTTTCGTTTCTGATGGATTTCTTCGTGATTACTCTGTTGTATTGTAGCGGATTGTTCTGTTGTGGTCGGCGCTTCGTCAATTCTCTTTCTCTTCTTGGTGCTCTCATTATTAGAGTCTGAAATCTTATTCGAAAGCAACGAAGAATGGGAGGAATCAGAGTGATGTCCCTCCTTAACAGCCATATGAACTGTGTTACAAAATTCTTCCTTAACAGGAATATTCGATTCATGATTTTCAGGTTTAGTCTCATGTTTCAAATTCGAATTTAAAGAATTCAAATAGATAATCTGATCAATCAAATCAACCAGTTGAGCAATCATTAACTGATTATTCAATGCATCTTCTGAATTGGAAATATATTTCAAGGTACTTTTTAAACGATTCGATTCGATGCAGTTCAAAATTTGTTCAAAATTGGAATTACTGAATATTGGAGTGGAGAAATTGTTTGTTGTAGGTGGAGAAATTAATGTAGTGGAATGACTCGAATAAGGTTTCGAATAGTTTTGATCAGTGTTTGTAGAGATGTTGGAAGATGAGCTCGTGCATGTTTGGTGGGATAACATGGAAGATGTTTGAATACAATAGTTATTGGAAATGTTATTGGAAGGTTGTGGAAAGGATAATTGATTCGGCAATAAGAATTGTTGTGGAGGAGGTTGGATAACAGGAAGACTTGTTATTGGGCCACATATTTCGTCCATTGAATTTTGTTGAAGTAATTGTTTCATCATTTCCATGACTAGTTTCGTACTAAAATCGTTCATATTGTAAAGGAGCTGTTTCTTGATCAAGAAAAAGTGATACAGTTAGTGTGTATTGTCGAGTAAATGCTCTTTGTGTGGTTTTTTTGTTGATGTATTTTACTACTACACTGTTTGAGCTCCTGTTCTTGAGATTTGGAAATAATATTAATTAAGATGCAAACTTTAAAAATTCCAAAAAAGAAACATGAAGATCAAAAATGAATCAATGCAACTTTTTTGGATGAAAAAGCAAATTTTTTTTAAATATTGATAAGGAAGGCATTATGGTAAATGGCTATCAGGATTTCCAAGATTGTATTTTTGACGAAACCACACTAAACCTCAGAAAATAATGAGCTGAAGTGCAATCTTAATTGATGTTTCACTTTTCTGAATGACATAATCGATTGTTTAGGAAATTGCCTTCTCCAGTTTTAAATTTGTTATTTGGTAAGGTTAATATTCTGATTACAATTAATTTAATAGTTACAATAACAAATAATTGAATGTAATAAAATTAAAAAAAAAATGTTAAAATCACTCCAAGAATCAACCTGTTGTGCCTCAGCAGAGGACATTTCCCGTCTGATTGAGGCCCTCGAATCCGACGATCATCAAACCCTTAAACAAATTCACGACTCTTATCCAACCCTTGAATTTTACAAGAGAATTCCCTCACATCACAACGATACAATTCTTCATCTCGTCTATCGATATACAGGCAGGGTTATGTATGAATCATTCGAGGTGTTGTCCATCTTTTCCACTCCAAGTGATGAACTTCAACTCTCCGATCATGAATTTAAGGAAGCCCTCTTTCAACCGAATTTATATGGATTTACTCCTATTCACTATTGTATGATGTATGCTACCTTTGAGGATTCAGCTAATTTAATTTGTCAATTCCTTAATGATGACGATGATGATGATCAAGATGATGATAAGGATGAAAAGATGAAGAATTCATCCTGTGGTTATTTAGAAAGAATTTTAGCCTTGGAAAAGATTGGTACTCTCATACAACAATGTAATGATCGAGTGGAAGACTCGGAAAAGTTGAGTCAAGAAGAACAACTGGTGTTGGTGAAGGAAATTTCCGAAGGTTTGAATCAAAAGTTTAGGGAATGTTGTGTTTATGATCAATATTTGAACTTGTTGAGGGTTTTACACATGTTGGGAAGTGATAATTCATCAGGTCATGCCAATAATATGATTAATGTGGAATCTGTGGATTTAACTGGTTCAACTCCCTTGTTGATTGCCATGCAAAGAGAATGTGAAGAGATTATTCAATATTTGGTTGATCATGGAGCTAATATTAATGCTGTGGATATTAGATTGAAATCAACCCTATCGTATTGTATCAGATTTGAGGAGACGATTGCTTGGTTGCAATACTTTTTGGAGAAGGGAGCTCAAGTGAATGTTGGAGATTGTATTCATGTTGCTTGTGAGGAAGGTTATGCAGAGGCTGTTGAAATGCTTCTAAACTGGAGAAGTGATTTGGATGTTTGTTCATTCGATAGTGAAGGAAACTCTGTGTTTATTTGTTTGGTGAAACATAAACATGAGAAAATGTTTGAGATTTTGAATATGATACTTCCACAAGCTCTGAAGAATTTAGATAATGATAAGGAAAAGCTGAGATGTTTGCTTCTTCTCCCTTGCCAGCCACCAAAGAGTTTGAATGGAGAAGATTTGGATGTGGAATATGAAGCATTTACACTTCATGGAAAGTTAACAGAATATGGTTGCAAGGATGCTTTACAATTAATTGATGCATATTCAAGCTAAATGAATTAAATAATATAACAGTATTCTAAAGCCAGATACTATTTAAATAATTTGCTCTTGTCTTGAAGAAGTTATTTTTGAAATACTTGAAACAACCAAAGAACTTATTTCCTTTTTCAAAATCTTTAAATAGCAAAAAAATCTGGAGCCAATCAATGAATTCAACAAAGAAAATAACACAACATGAATAATAATAACTTTAATAAAAGCATGATGAATAACAATAGAAGAGTAGGAGAGCAAGATTTGAATCCATTGCCTGGGTTTCAACCTTTACAAGGAAATGCTCCTTCCTCAATGAGTATTGGATTTGGTGGCAATCTCGTTGGACCAAATAATCCAATTTTCAATGGCTCGAATATTCCTTCTGCTTCTTCAATGGGAGGAGGTATGAAACCTCAGATGTTACCTGGTTCTAGATTTGATCCAGTTTATCCTATCATTGGGCCATTTGGAGGTTCTGTAAGTGGAAATAGAGGTGAAAGTTCTTCATCGTCTTCATTTGGAAATATTAATCCAGATCATCACAAACCTCCACAATTTGGAGATGAAGATTTGTAATTTCGATAACGAGTGAAACAAGAGTTTCAATAAATATAGCCCGAGTTTAATGTGAATAAAATTTGCTTTCAAAGATTTTCAATATTCTTTATATTTATTGTGTTAAGGTAATGAATGGCTACGGCCATATCACGATGAATGCACCTCATCCCGTCCGATTTGAGAAGTTAAGCATCGTCGAGCCACATCAGTACTGAGGTTGGAGACAACTTGGGAACCTGTGGTGCTGTAGTCTTTTTATCACACATTAATTTCGATAAATAGATGATTCACAGCACCAAAAAAAAGGAAATTCAACTTTTTCAACACTCATTGGAATTGCTGATTTACAGAGCTCAACAGCCAATTTAGAAACACTTTCTATGAACAAAACCTGGACCAGCCTCCTCATATTCCTCTTTCGATATCCACATCTGCTGAAAGGTTGCAAGACTCGCGAGGATACTACCTCCAATCCAAACTGAATACTTTCTTTCAGGTGGGGCGACAACCTTTATCTTCATTGAGGCTGGTGCCAAAGCAGTCAATTCCTTGGTCATTCTTTCAGCAATACCTTCGAACATGGTATTACCACCTGACAAGACAACATTTCCATACAATTCCTTTCTAATGTCAATGTCACATTTACCAATTGAGTTGAATGCCATTTCATGAACACCAGCAGCCTCCATTTTTTCAACCAAATTAGGTTGGAATAAAACTTCTGGACATCTGAATCGTTCGTTACCAATTGTTATCACATTACCATCTGGTAATTCGTATAACTTTTCCACGGAGGATGATTCAGCAGCAACTTTCATTTCAGCTTCGAAATCTAAAGCAATATAACAGAGCTTTTCCTTAATACCTCTGACAACTTCTCTTTCAGCAGTAGTATTGAATGAGTAACCTCTTTCCATCAAAATATTCATCAAACAATCAGTCAAGTCACGACCAGCCAAATCCAATCTCAAAATGGCATGTGGCAAGGCATAACCTTCATAAATTGGAACAGTGTGTGAAACACCATCACCAGAATCCAAAACTATACCAGTACTTCTACCAGAAGCATACAATGACAAGACAGCTTGAATGGAAACATACATGGCCGGAACTGAGAAGGTTTCAAACATGATTTGACTCATCTTTTCTCTATTTGGCTTTGGATTAAAAGGAGCTTCAGTCAACAAGACTGGATGTTCCTCAGGAGCAACACATAATTCATTGTAGAAGGTGTGATGCCAGATCTTTTCCATATCATCCCAATTAGTAACAATACCGTGCTCAATTGGATACCTTAAAGTCAAGACACCACACTTGTATTGAGCTTCATCACCAACATAGGCATCCTTACCAAACATTCCAATCATGATTGACTTTTGCTTTGGTCTAGCAACAATTGAGGGAAAGACAGCTCTTGGAGCATCATCACCAGCAAAACCAGCTTTACACATACCAGAACCGTTGTCAACAACGAGAGTTTGAACGTCTTCATAGAAAGACATTTGATTTGTTTTTTTTAAAGTTTGTTCATCTGGACAACATTTGACAATTTGAAGTTGACTCAAGTCTTCATATCAGAGCTATCAGTCATATCCGTCAAGTAAATGAAAAAAGAACTTTTGAATTTTTGCTGGTTCCTAAATTTAGAAAATATTGAAATGATATGGAGTTGGATTGTTCTTTGTTCGATAGTAATTCAAAATAATTCAAAGATTGTTGTGAACATCCCTTGTTGAAGATCAATAGGTAAGAATGCTTACCATTCCCCAAATGATTTCATCTATATTTCAGTTTTTATTCAAATATTCTAATGGAAAAGGCCTGTTGATCAGCAATGAACAATAATCCACTTTTCTCATCAAAATCCATTCCAAATGGGCTTAGTGTAGATGTAGAATCTTGTATGTGTGAATGTATTAAATTTCCATCCAAATCAAACACTAAAATTCTCTTATTATCATAATCTGAAAGGAAGAATTTCTTGCCAGTTCTATCAATTGCAAATCCTAATGGTTGACTACAGGGAATATTATCCACTTGGTTAATTGTTCGAATTAATTTCCATTCATTTGGATTAATCTCATCATAAATAAAGCAGGCATTAACAGCAAGATCTGAAACAATCATCCTATTTGGTCTAAGAAATTTAACATCCACTATTCTACTGAGATTTTCAAGTTTGAGCTGGGCAATAATTTTGCCATCTGTGGTATCTATGACATCCATCTCTTTGCTCATATTGTTAAATCTGAATAATTGTTTCCGATTTCCAATTTCTCTGATGGCCATTCCATATTGATGATTAGTCTCAATACTCCAAATACATTCAGCTTCATTTCCCAATTTCAATAAATCCTTAACTCTATATTTCCCTAAACCATTTGAGCATCTAAAGTAAATGGCGTCATTATTAAAATTTTCTTCAATCACTAAACTCATACATCTGCCAACAATTGGAAATGCTGTCAAATATTCTAAACTAGTCAAATCAAAAAATTTAATTTCCTTATTCGCATCATCAGCCACACAAACAAAGTTATGGGTGTGAGAAATCTTTACATCGGATGGAAAGCGAAGACCATGATTCTTGTTTGAATCAATTTTTTTAATTTCATTAAACTTCATTGCAAACGGAATTGTTTTCTGATAATTTCTCATCTTGTTTTTTAATTGATCAAATAAAACATGATCGGATTTTAATTGATCAAAATCGAGCAGGGAAACATTTAGAGAGCGTGTGTCCTCTTCCTGCAATAATTGGTGAAGAAGATTCGGAGAAGGTTGTTGCGACATTTTTTTTTAATTTATTTTTACAACAGTTTCAATCTTTGTAACCAAACTGTGCAAGAAACACTGGAATTTGAGAGTTTTTAGTATTCTTTACAATATAGGTCCAGCCTTGTTTAATATATAACATGAATAAATTTTGCTTTCGGAGATTTTCAATATTCTTTATATTCATTGTATTAAGGTAATGAATGGCTACGGCCATATCACGATGAAAGCACCTCATCCCGTCCGATTTGAGAAGTTAAGCATCGTCGAGCCACATCAGTACTGAGGTTGGAGACAACTTGGGAACCTGTGGTGCTGTAGTCTTTTTAATTAAGTTTTAAGACACATGAATCTTTAAAGTTGTTCATGTAGTCTTTTTGAGGAGAATTTTACTCCCTGTTCAAAGTATTAACATTTGATATTTGGGCATTTAATTAAAGTAGTACCACAACATCTTTCTCGGCCAATTGGCTTTGATCGAGTGAAGTTTCTGTTCTTTTCAGTTTAATAGCTGAAAGCAGCCCAAGGGTTGCCTCCTCTCAATCTCAATACTAAATGCACAGTTGAGTCCTTTTGAAGATTGTAATCATTAATGGTTCTGCCATCTTCCAATTGTTTTCCTGCATAAATCAATCGTTGTTGATCTGAAGGAATACCTTCTTTATCAAATATCTTTTGTTTCATATTCTCAACAGTATCACTCGATTCCATTTCAATTGTAATTGTCTTTCCAGTTAAGGTTTTTACTTGTTTTCCAGCAAAGATGAGTCTTTGTTGATCTGGTGAAATTCCTTCCTTTTCTTGAACTTTTCTTTTCACATTTTCAATTGAATCATTAGATTCAACTTCCAAAGTGATTGTTCTACCAATGAGTGTCTTGACGAATAATTGCATTATGTTTGTTGTTTTTTTTTCTTATTGTTTTTCTTTGAATTCAAAGCATTTCTTTGCATTTTATTCTTGTAAACCTCCATTCCAATAAGATTTGGTTGAAATAATATCTCAGTAGTTTTGAATCTTTCATTCCCAAGTGAAATTACATTTCCATCTGGCAATTCTAGACCGTGGGAGGTGAGAAGGATTGACAAATATTTTAAAAAAAAATTAAGAAGTCACTCAAAAAACAATTTGTTAAAGTCGAGCCGAAGGTTTATTGGACCAAGAGTGAGACAGTGTGTTCAAAGTATCAATTACCACTTGTTCTTCTAGAAACAAGTACTTCTGGGTTCTTGTACATGAACCTTCGCTTTAATGTACCAACAATTTCAAGTAAATGGGCAGGCACTTATCTAGATGATGTTTTGGTGAGGTGAATGTAGTAATGGCTGGTGAGGAAGGAAGCAAAGGGAGAACTCTCCTCATGGTGGCTTCTCAAGGTAGCATGCTGAAGGTGGGAATACCAACCAATATACCTATTTAGCAGGGTGATGATGAAATCATGATGAGTAATTGTTGTTTGTTGTTTTTTTTTGTTGAATATTTAACGGTCAGAACAGACAACTTTCAGCGGTTATTGGTTGGCGCGAAATTACCGTGATGTAACATTTTTTAGCTCACCTCCCTCGGTCTAGGCAATTCATATAAACTTTCTTTCGCTGTTTCTGCCAAAAAATTACTGGCAACATAACCAGTTTTTTCCTTCATATCCCTGACTAGTTCAGTTTCACCCATCGTGCTGAAATTATATCCTCGTTCCATTAACATTTTCTTCAAATAATCTGTCAGGTCTTTGCCTCCTAATTCCAATCTTTTGGTGGCATGTGACAGGGCATATCCTTCATAAACAGGTACTGAATTAGTGACGCCATCACCTGATTCCAATACTACACCTGTCATTCTACCATTTGCAAATATTGACATGGCACATTGATTTGCCAAACACAAACCTCTCACCTTAAAACTTTCAAACATGATTTGTGTCATTTTCACTTTCACATCCTTTGAATTTAGTGGCATTTCCATCAGTAATACTTCATGCTCCTCAGGAGCAACTCTTAACTCATTGTAAAATGTATGATGCCATATCTTTTCCATATGATACCAATCTGAAATTAATCCACGATCAATTGGATATTTGTAAACATTAATACCCCTCCTACACAATGCATAATCTCCAACGTAAGTTTCGATAGAGCCCATTGAAAGGAGGAAGGGTGCTACTTTTCGATGTGAAGTTACTGTGGGAAAGACTGCTCGTGGAGCATAATCACCAGAAAAACCAGCTTTCATTTGAGAGGAACCATTATCAATGATGAGTGGTGGATTTTCATCAGTCATTTTTTTTTGTAAGTTTTAAATTGGGAACTTGGAACAATATTTCACTTGCATTAAAAGTTCAAAATTTTTGTGATTATCTCAATAATATAAAATCTTAACTCGAACGCCGGGAATTGAACCCGGGTCGCCAGAGTGACAGTCTGGAATGCTACCACTATACCACGCCCGATTACATACCTTACGAAATCTCACCTTAATTCACCTTAATAACAAATCTCACTCAATTCTGGCTAATTTGTATTTATTCAAAGGTATTTATGTTTTTAAAAGCTCCATGAACTTGGCTGGAAATTCAATTAAATGTGGAAACTTCTCTATTTGTTTCAGATGTGCATTTTCGAAAATGCATCTTTTTTTTCAAATATGAATCACAAATGGACAAAGTTGATGGAAACACAACCAAAAAAATGGATCCACAACTAACGTTCAAGGCATACAGCAAGATTGAAAATCATCATCAGGAGAGTTTCGTTTCAAAGTTATTGGAAAAGGAAACTGAAGATTCGGATAAGAAATTGGAATGGGTTTGCTTGGAGAAAGTGCATGGTAGCAATTTCAGCTTTATTGTTGTTCCTAAAGAAGGATCACAAGATAAAGTTGAAGTATTGAAAGCAAATCGTACCAATGTTCTTACCATATTAAGTAATTTCTTTGTGGAAGCTCAAAAAGAAGTTTACGAAAGATATTACAAGAGTTGTGTTAAATTATTCGAAATTATTTCTCAAAATGCAGAAAAATTCAAACGAAAGACTATGGAAACTGAAAGTGAAATTACAAAAATTCACATATTTGGTGAATTATTTGGTGGATACTTTCCAAAATTGAAAAATGATCAAGATTCGAATGGTATTCGTAAAGCACACATTCAAAAAGGTGTTTACTATTGTCCACATTATGATTTTTACGTATTTGATGTGGCAGTGACATTTGGCGACCAAGATACTTGGTTACTTTTCGATGAGGCAGATCCAATTCTTGAAGAAGCAGGATTTAGAGTTAGAGCTAAACCACTTTTTAGAGGTTCATTGAAGGAATGTTTGGATTTTGATGTGGAAATTAACACGATAATTCCACAAACTTTTTATTCTGACATTTTGACAGAAAATGATATTTTATTTAAGGAAAAGGAAAATATTTGTGAAGGAGTGGTGATTAAACCTGCTAATGGTACTGTATTTGTCGGATCGAGGGCAATTATTAAGAAGAAGAATTCAAAATTTACTGAAGTCAATCCTGCCAAAGATAAATCTAAACGAATGAAGAAACAGGAAAAATCTGTGGATCAAGACGAACAAGAAATGATTTCTAATGTGTGGAATGAAATTGAGCGATATTTGAATAATAATCGTCTTGATAATGTCGTTTCCAAAGTTGGAAATATTACTAGAGAAAATCTTTCACTTGTTTTGAAGAATTTTGTGAACGATGCCATTGAGGATTATGATAAAGATCAACAAGAATTGGGAGAAGAAGGAGCTACCCTATCATCCCTTCCAGTCAACATTCAAAAATCAATCAAGAAGAAATTGGGATCCACCTGTCAAGCAATTCTTCTAAAATACATGAACGAAAACAAACAATAAACCCAGATTCTAACACTCTTACCTTAATAAATTCCCATCTTTAAATCAGTTAATGTACTTCACTTGCATGAAGATGATCTTTTTGAGAGAGAGATTTAAAAAGTTCATCAAAACTCAATCTCTGAAATTTTATTTCATCGTAATGAACCAGAAAAAAATATTATTTTTTTAATCATCAAAAAAAAACCTTAATAACAAACTCTGTCGGGAACAGATAGCAATTATCATTATTATTGTTATCAATCAATATGAAGGAAATAATAACAATTCATGTCGGAGGGGCCGGATGTCAAATAGGCGATCAGTTGTGGGAGTTATATTGTAAGGAACACGGTATACAACGTGCTGCAGATCATCATACCAATAATACAACCTCCATGATGGAATCATCAGCTGCCTTTTCATCAGCAGAGAGTTTGTTCTATGAAACGAGTCATACAGAAAAGCAACAATATGTTCCATTGGCTATCTTTTTCGATAACGACTCATCAAGAGTGCACGAATCGAGGAAGAGATTTGGTAACTTAATGTCCTCAGACAATATGATTGGAGGTAAGGAAGATGCTGCCAATAATTTTGTGAGAGGATGCTACACGATTGGAAAGGAGAATATGGATACAGTCTTGGAGAGGATTAGAATATTGAGTGAGAAGTGTGATAGTTTGCAGGGAATTAATGTTGTGAACTCGTTGGGAGGAGGAACAGGCTCTGGATCAGGAACATTATTGCTTGATAGAATGAGTATAGACTTTGCAAAGGTTCCAATTCATTTGAATACTGTTGCACCATCTCCAAAATTGTATGATACAGTTGTGGAACCATATAATTTTTGTTGGGCTATGGAACCAATGTGTGAAAAGGGATGCACAGCAACTTTTTATGATAATGAGGCCTTGTACAATGTTTGTGGAAATCATTTGGGAATTAATGATCCGAAATTAGCTGATATTAATCAAATTATTGCACACCACATTTCCACAAGCTTTTCCAGTTGTAGAATTGGATCTAATTGTGCAATGCCTGTTTCATTTGGAGATGTAAATCAGACACTTGTTCCAATTCCAAACTTTGAATTACTTACCCCTTCATTTGTACCATTTGGTTCTGCTCAGAACGAGTTGAGTATGGCAGAGAGGGGCAAACTTGCATTTAGTCCTTCCAACACTTTGATTTCTTACAACATCTTGGAAGGAAAAATGCTGAGCTCACTGTTAAGTTATAGAGGAAATGTAACTATGGGAGATAACTTTGAATGTTTGAGTGCTGTCAAAAAGATGGAGGGTATTTCTATGGGCCCTTCTTGGATTCCAAATACTTTCAGTTGCCACATCTCCAAAGCTCCAACAACTCTTTTGGATGATTCAGTTCTTGGGGTTGTGCCAAGTGAAAAGATGCTTGCAGTAACAACCAACACAACTGCCATCACCAAAAAATTGAATCAAATTATGGTAAACTTTGATAAAATGTATGAAAAGAGAGCATTTGTTCATTGGTATGTTGGAGAGGGCATAGAAGATGAATATTTTAGATATGGAAGATCTATACTCGAAGAAAAGGTTGCCACCTATGGAGAGTTGATTTCACAATAAATTTCTCTTACTGTACAATTATTTCAATATCTGATAAGCAGTTCTCATTAGCACTCATAAAGTATAATCTGTTAAAGAAATCAAATGATCCACATTTTGGTCTCATCCATATCTTTCCAAAATCCAAAAAGTCAATTGTGGCAATGTTCAAACTTCCATTAATCATAAAATCACAAATCAATTTTCTACTGTTACTGTTAAAGGTGATCTTGCCATAAAATAATCCATTTTGATTTTCCTTATTATGAGAAGGTGTTACAACATATTCAGACATTCCATTGTTGGTCATGTTATCAAAATTAAGGATTGGAATCTTTCTCTCATTTGTGATAAAATAGTTCAGTAGCAAGTGTTTCAATTGGTGGGTGGTCTCTGTGGAACAGATTTGATTTCTGTGAAACTTAAAATCTCCAAATCCAAACATTAATGGGAATTTTCTTTCTCCACTTTCATTCTTTGATGGCTTGAATATTGACTTGTATGCTCCTTCTTTGTTTCTCTTGAAAGTAAATAATCCAGGTGGACACCAACCAAAGCACTTTCCCACACCCTTATAGCTTAATTTGGCAGAGCTTCCCTTGGTATAGATTAGATATCCTCTCAAGTTATTGGCCAAGCAATTGTATCCAGATATGAATTCTGATAGAGAAAGGCTTGTTGCACTATTCTTTTCATCACTATATATTATCTGACAAGCATCAATGTAAGAAATATTATCAATTTCTACTGTTACGAATGGTTTCTTCTTCTTTACAGTAAAATAATTGTATTGAATATGTTGCAACTGAATGGTAGAGTGATTTAGTTGGATGGAAAATCCACCAGGTCTGAAATCCAATTGAGCAGTCCCATGATACAGACAATTATCCTCCATTTGTAGATAATTATTAAATTTTAGAGAGTAATCTTGTTTTTCCTTTCTTCCAAAATACTTTTCAATTTTGGATAAATCCAAGCTTGAATTTCTAAATTTTCCATAATAATTCGACATGAAATCATTAAAGTCTTTCAAGGGATTATCACTCGAAAGGTTGTAAACTCTTGTCTGATTTACAAAGATTACAAATTTCTTGCAAGTCCAAATTGCTTTTGCACTCACTCCACATTCATTATCAGCTCCGTAATAAATTTTCCCTTTCATCTCCACTTGAAAATCAACAATATCTGACTGTTTGCAATAATCAATTTTAAATACAATGCTAGAAAACTCAAAATTCACATCGTGTAATTGAATGTCATATAATTTACAATTCATACAGAGGAGATATTTAGTGTTCGCTGTGATTTCAATGCATGAATCGTACTTTTCCGACCAAATATCTGTTTTACATTCGATACTTTCAAATTCCACACTATTCCTATCAAAATCGAATATTTCTCCATCTAGAAAATTGGCAAATTGTTTAATGTAAGGAGAAACCTGAGAATGTTCAGCCATAATTTCTATCAGTTTGTCCAAGCTTGAGTTGATATCCGAATTGTGAATTTCTTGTGAAAATAAAGAACACAATTTCTTCTTAATCCGAGCTCTTTTACTCTTGTTTCCAATATTTTTACTTGTTACAAATTCAACAATTTGTTTTTGGTAAGTAACAAAGTCCAATTCCAGTAGTGGTGTTGATAATGCGGTGTTGTCCTGATCTGCATCTGCCAGCAAAATATTATTCGAATCTGTTCGGCGAAGCCATGTAGGCCTCAGCACGTTTGGACACATTTTTTTCGAATGGTGTTAACTTGCCGAGGATTCAAAAAGGTTGATTAAAAAGGAAACATGGTACATTCTTGTTTTTCTAAAGTCAAATGTCGTTGTAAACTAAAATTTTTAAACTGTAGTATTTATGTTACAATTTTCCAATGTCAATACAGTATAATGCAATAAAACATCAAGGTCCCAAAATAGAGTTATATTGTATGCTGAAAACTTCAAAAGATTTCAAAACTCAAACTTCATTCTAAATGAAATCTTTCAATAAACATCCAAATTCAAATACAAAAAAATGAATGGTGTTGCTATTACGTAAGTTTTCTCTTTGATCTACTGATATGAAATCTACTATTATCAAAACAATAGAGGATCTGTCGCCTCAATGAGCACAATGATGCTCTATACTGGAGGAATGGCAACTTGGGGATGTAAGTATTTGCTCTCCTCCAATTAAATTAAATCCATTCTAATAGTTTTGGTTTGGTCCGAGTTCAGTACTACCAAGGTCGATAAAGATTCCCTCCTCTGTCAGGGAAGTACAATCCTCAATCTACTTCTCTCCTTCAATATCATTCTAGTTGTTCAGTGTGTTCTAGTCATCCTAGCTCTCCTCTCATCAGCTCTCTTCTCCTATAAGAAAGATTCCAAAGCTTTGGTCATTATGAGCTATTTCTTCTCGAGACTTTCCACTTGTTTCGTCGTCCTGTGCTATAAGGCCATGTTAGGTCTTAACATTGCCATCACAGTTCTTCTCTACTCTAAGAGTTGCAACATGAGTGCTCCTAAAATGTTGGCCAAATTGGAGCCTTTCATCATTACTCAATTCGTTCTTCTACCATTCAGTTTGTGTTGTATTGGATGTTGTGTTGCTTGCAATGGACTTGTTGGTGCTCTGAAGGAGAATGAATATTACAAGTCGAGCAAGAATAAGGATGAAGAAATGATTCAAACCAAACTTCTTGAATATTCCGATGGTCAATAAGGATTAAAAATCGAATCCATGGATCATTATTGAGTGTGTTTTCCTTTTGAGTGATATTAAATAGTAAATACTTTAAAAAACCTTATTTAATTTCATACTTCAACATTATCATCTTATCGCCTTTTTAAATTCTCCCCTAATCATTTTTTTATTCTTTACAATTTTCCAATGGAAGAAAAGAGTGAATTATTAATAGCCTTTGGTGTTTCTTAGCAATACTCCTTAAGAATCAAGTCTTTGAGGGTGTATTTGAGGAGGCGAAATAACCCATCCATTTATGCGTCCTGTTTACGTTCTCTCGTTTTTTTCTAGTTGAAATCCTATTAAAAGAGCGGATTTCCTTACCTTGAAATTCTCAAAAAAAAAGAATCACAACAATAATCATACAAACATGTCCTTGAAGAATACCATTCAACAACTTGTCTCATCCAACAAGGTTACAATCTTCTCCAAGACTTATTGTCCATACTGTACAAATGGTAAGTTTTTTGAAAGATCGGAATGATTAATATTAACTTGGATTAATTGGATTAATATAATAATAATATTATTATTAATATTGTTGGATTGGAATATTCAAATAGCCAAGAAGCTCTTTGCTGAATTAGGAGTTGATTATAAAGCAATTGAATTGGACACAATGAAGGAAGGAACTGAATATCAAAATACTCTCAAGGAAATGACTAATCAATCAACTGTTCCATCTGTGTGGGTTAATGGTGAATTCATTGGAGGATTCAGTGATACATCAAAGCTCCACCAACAAGGAAAGCTCGTTTCCAAGCTCGGATTGTAAATAAAAGTTTAATTTATTTAAATAAAAATCATAGAACTATTTTGAATTGTTACAAAATTAATTTACAAAATTGTTTTTTGGTTACCAATAGGATTCATGAACAGCAGCTGCTTCTTCTTCCATAATTGGACCAATTAGTGGAATGTTCAAACCTTCGGAACGTTCCTCGAATATTTCTCTACAGGCAATAGTCAAACTACCACTATTCTTCAAATTATTTCCATCTTGCTTTCTTCTGACAATTTCACGAAGTCTACTTGCAGGACAAGCATAAACAACCTTTCCAATTCCAACCCAGAAAATGGCACCTGCACACATAATGCAAGGTTCAGTTGAGGTGTACATTGTGCAATTAGTGAGATAGTCACGAGGGTATTTCTTTGATGCCATACTAGACAAGTTCAATTCAGCATGTCTTGTACGATCATTTTCAGTGTGGACTGTATTGTGAGCTTCAAGAATAATTTCATTAGTATCATTATCAATCAAGAGAGCACCAAAAGGATGATTACCGTGATCATTACAAGATTCCTTTGACAAATCAATTGCTCTCTTCATCAATTTTTCATGCAAATGCTTTTGTTCATCAGATTGTTGTGAAGAACAACCTGAACAACAACGAATAGTGGTGACCAATTCTTGTGGAGTTGTTTCTGTTGTTGTTGATGTAGTTATGGTTTGTGTTGTAGACATTTTTTTGGATACTCCTCACTAATTCATGAACTGGAAAGGTGTACTCCCGATAATCGTCAAGATAACAAGAAGATTCTCTATTCATAACAACCAATTTGGCTATGAAGATAGAAAGTGGTTTCTCCTTGGTTTGGTATCAAAATAAAGTCTCATGCTGATAATACCAATATTAAGTCTACCAAAATCTTTAAATTTTAAATAGAATATTTTTGGTTCCTTTGGTTGTTGAAATTCTGATTGAAAATGTTTTCTTGTCTTTTCTTCTTGTTAGATTGTTGTTAGAAAGCAAGTCACCATCCAATCAGCGAGGAAAACATTTGATGTAAAATTTCCAAGTTGGTATTTTGATAATTTTTTTAAAAATAAATTTGATGATTTTTTAAATTTAAAAAAAATAGCAAACACCTAGATTGAGTGCGGACGAGTTTTTATTCTTCAAAGATACGGAATCGTCCACTACTGATTGTCATCATCTTTGGATACTTAGTATACTAGTCAAACTCGAGTAGTAAATAGTTTTTCCTAAACAAGTGAGGAGGATTTGGATATTCTAATATTTAAATCCGTTTAATGTGTTGTTTTGGTTGTGTATTTTCCAATTTTTTCAGAGAAGTAATGGGAGTAAGAGAATTTACGATCCGTCTGTTTAAGAGCGAAGATCGTTCGAAAACATACAAACCACTGATTGATATCCTTCCGTGGTGGGCTGTTTTAGTCCTTTTTATTATTGCAACAGTATTATTTGGTATTGCTATCATTGTGGGTGTCTTTGCAGGCCCAGTCGTATTGGATTCACACTATGTGGAAATGGATACAAGAAAGAACACAACAACAAGTTCACGTGGATCTATTGATTTTGTGCCAAGAACATCATCACATTTGAGATATGCTCAATATACTTTGGATGGAGATCATGATGATCTCAAGCCACTTTTCTATGGTCAAGAACAAGTCTTGGCTACAGCACCAACAACATTTAGTGCCATTAATCAAGAGATTAATTTTCTCTGTTATTTGAAATCTAATACTTCAACATTTTCTGTGGAATCTGAAAAGGCCTTTGGTTTCCAAAAGTCTAACCTCCAGTTCTTCTTGCAACTTTTTGGTAAGGATGAAGCTGATGGTGATTGGGAGCTTATTGTGAATGGTACCTATTCCAGACCATTGGTTTGTACTTCCACTAGTGAACTCTGTGATCCAATTACACTATTCTATGAATCACATATTAGACATCCATACTATCGTATTGGTGTGAGCTTCCTCAACTCTCGTGAATTATATGATAATACTCTTATTGATCCACATTTCGTCAAGATGGAATTTGAAAGCTACAATGCTGCTTATTCAAATTGGGAATTGGGCTGGAGATATAGTATAATCTTTATCACTGCTCCACTCTGTATTGCTTTCATTATTGCCAATATTATTAGAAGTCACTTTGTAAATTGGGCTACTGAACAAAAGTGGATTGGATTGTTGCTCATTTTCCTTGTACTTTACAATAATCCTATTTTTGCATTGATTTTCACAGCAGGTAACTGGGCTTTCTCCTTTATTAATATTGTATTTATTATTAGTTTCGTTTGCTTTTTAATGTTTGTGGTGCTGGTTTTCACTGATTCTCTTGTCATTCCACAAAAAGATAGATCATTCCTGTGGTTCTACATCCCAAAGATTGTATTGGTTGGCATTCTCTTTGTATTTGTCATTACTACCTTTACCTACGTCAGACTTCAAGAACAAGAAGATCCAGGTTACAATTTGGGAATTGTTCAAGGACTTTCCTCATATCAAACATTGGGCATTATTGTTGTATTGATTATGCTTGTCTACATCTTTGTTCTTATTTATTATTTGATGAGAGTTATTGAAAAGCACAGAATGAACTTGTTACCAAAGAGAAATGCTTGGCGTAGTAAGGTTATTTGGTTCTTGACCATTACAATGGTTATTGGTACTATTGTGGAAATCTTCCTCTACGTTTTCAGTAAGGATTGGAATAGCTCTGCTCAATTCTTGTCCTACTTTATGTTCTACAGTTTGTACGTTTGGCTCATTACCATTCTCTATTGGCCAAGCTTTACTGCCGTTCAACAAGAAGAATTCGACGAAGAAAATAACACCCAAGCCAAAGAAGATGATTACTTTGATGAAATGGATGAATAAATTCATCATCATGATTTTTCACACAACAAGAATGATTCAAATTTTCACACTCAATCTTTCCATTAGTTATAAAGTTACTGAAATATCGAGGAGAATAAAGAAAACTATTGATTGTAAACAGCATTCCTGATCCATCACCATTCCAAGCCATTCTATAACAACATGTTTGGAAAATTCACCAAACAAGAGCTCTGTTTTCGCTTTTCATATTTCCCGCCAAATTAATAACGGAGAATTTTAAAAAGAAAAAAACAAACAAATTCTTCGCTCATTTTGGCTTTCGAGTAATAAGAAAAAACTCAACAACAATAATTCACCACAACTCCAGAAGAATATATTATAGCATTGCATTTGCAAATCATTGTAACAACATTAGAGCCTTTTTTCTCTTTTCCGTTTCAGCAACTTTACAATTTTAATTAATTAATTATAATAATTTTTATATTAGAGGCCAAAACTTCATCATTAATGAGTGAAAATATCAACGTATCATCATTAATTAACGAGTATAATTATACACAACAAGATTTGAATTATTATAGACATCAATAGAAAAAGTTTTTCATCATCATCATGGAATCGACAACAACAGGACAACAAACAACAGAATTCAACATTAATAATACAACAAGTGTTAGTGAGGATGTTGATAATGTTAAGAAGGCTTCGTTTATGGAAATTATGAAACAATTTTCAAAGGAATGCTTTGCTGGAAGTATTGCTGGTTCTTCGGGACTTATTGTTGGCCATCCATTGGGTATGTTGCAATTAATAATTAATTGAGAGAAATTAATTTAATTTGTTTACTTTTTCACAAATTAATGGAATTGTGTTCAAATTATGTGATTTTGAAAATAATATAGACACTATTAGAGTGAGAGCTCAAACTAGTACTAGCAGTAGAGGAGCAATGTATTTATTCAGAGAAGCTCTTGCAAAGGAAGGACCTCGTTCACTTTTTAAAGGATTACTCTCACCACTCATTGGAGAATCAATTAATAATTGCATTCTCTTTGGTGTCTACAATGGCTTGCTTCCATTCCTCTTTAGAACTGCTCTTGGAAACCAAACAGTTGAAGAAGAGACTGAAATGAGAAGAAATTCAATTCCACTCCAATTCGTCAGTGGGTCCCTTGCAGGTGCATGCATTGCTTTTGTTGTGTGCCCAACCGAGCTCATTAAAATTAGACTTCAAACCTCAACAGATCCAATCAAGACAAGAGCTACTGACGGAGTTGCTGGAAGAAGAGGATTTAAGGATTGTGCCAAATATATTTGGAAGAATGAAGGAGGATTGAGAGGAATCTACCATGGTTTATCTGCAACCATGATGAGAGAATTAACATTTAATGGAATTTACTTTGCCACCTACGAACAAGGTAAAACTAGATTATCTAAATATTTTGCTTCAAGACAACTTGGAGAAAATGCTTCTGAAAAGGAAGTGAATCAATTGACTGAGGAACTTCGTTCTAACTGGAAAGTTGTCATGACCAGTGGTGGTATGGCTGGTTTAGCAGCTTGGGGATTTACCTATCAAACAGATGTCATTAAGAGTGTAGTTCAAGCAAGATCTCCTGTTCTTGCTAGAAATGGAACTTACAATGTCAAGATTGCAGATGTTTTTGCAGAATGCAGACAATCCAAATCTCTCTTCAAAGGTATTGGACCAACACTGGTGAGAGCTGTTCCTGTAAATGCCACAACCTTCATGGTTTATGAATTAATAAGTGGATTCCTGAACAGAGAATAATTTAATTGCATTAAAAACAACTCGAGAGAAACACAATTTTCAAATAATACCGAATTTATTTGCTAATAAAATCCAAGAATTGAGAAATAATTAGGTGCTGCACTTAGTGAGGAAACCTCCTCAATTGAAAGATGGAAAACTGGAATGGATTATCAACAATAATAACACAGTCGCAGTGTTACTAGTAATTTGATAATAGAAAGTGGTGGTAGTAGAAGATGGGAAAGGAACTATGTACAAAGGGAAAAAGTGATTGTTATAGATCTCTCTTGTCAGTGAATTGACCAAATCATGTATTGAAGAACATTGGTCAATTCTCTTTTAAAGATGAAAAATGCAACCAATCAACTAATTACAACAAAACTAATCACCAGTAACAGTAATTTTCAAACCTTCAACTACCGTATTTGAAAATGCCTTGTTAAACACCTGTTCACTTTCTTGCTTTTCCTTATCTGAGCATGCATATCCATCATAGTCCAAATTTTTCAAAACTAGAGAAATTTTCGTAATGTGATTGCAATTGACCGACTCGAACTGTATAGAAATTTCCCACTCAAATTTATACTTGCAAATGAGTGATGACTTGTCTTCTGAAATACTATACACTTGTTCAATACGTCTCTGAGTAATCACAGGTGTTTTGTTATCCTTTCCAGTGTGAAAATCCAAGAACTATTATTCAGTTGGCCTCTAATTTTGAAATAAATAAAAAAAACATACCCACATTCCTCTACAATCTTTAAATTCAATTCCATGAGCTTTCAAACACTCTCTCACATGAAACAAGACAGCAATAACAGGACTCTGATTACAACACTTTAACAATTTGATAATTGGATGATTTTCACCATAATATTTCAATAAATACTTGTCAAATGTCGTTGGAATATTTGTATTCACTTCAGAGTCGAATATATCTTGAGTGGCAGATACTTGTTCTAAACCCATCTCACCTAACAATGCACCCATCAATTCAAACAAGACAATATTAATTTTATCTTTGGCCTTGTCAGCTGTAAAGTTTCTTTCTGTCATTTGTTGTGAATTAAAACGAAATAATGTAAATTTACGTGCTAGACGTGGAATATCCTTCGAAACTGGTAGAGTTTCAAGTTTATGTTGCGCGACTTTTGTCAGCTCGTCCACAACATTTGACATGTTAATATTGGCCATAGTTTTTGATATGAAAATAATTTCTAGAAAGAGGATGATGAAAAGGGTTGTTATTCTTGCTGCCACAGAACAATTTCCAAGTTGATGAGTTTGACCGTTGACAGCAATTTTTTTTTTAAAATTTTATTTTAATTTTTTTAATAGAACGACAGAAAACTGACAACTGCAACAAAGAAGAGTGATGGTTTTCCAAAATGGAGTTGATAAGGGAAGTCGTTGCCAAATTGTATTCTTCAGTTACCACCTTTCGAATACAAAAGAATACCATTGGAAGAAACTTGTTTTATTAGAAACCTGCCGGCAGTGATAAAGACGTTGGGTGATAATGAATTTAATTTTATTGAATTTTATTGAATCAACAATTTCTATATTTCTAATGTTTTGGACATTCTATTTTCGATTTAACACTGAGGTTGATATTGTACTGATTGGTTCTTCATTTGGTCAAAGGATAAGAAGGGAGATAGTTCAGTGGTAGAACATGGGATTGTGGTTCCTAAGATCAGGGTTCGATTCCCTGTCTTCCTACACCTTTTATTTTATTTTTTACCCAATAAGAATATCTGGTATTTTATAATTCTTGTTCGATTTTTTTAATAAGAACATCGTAAAGCAAATTGGCGCAGCGGAAGCGCGATGGGCTCATAACCCATAGGTCCTAGGATCGAAACCTAGATTTGCTATGTCTTTTTTATTCCCCTTTCCATTAATTTTGGCAATTATACATTTATCCAAAATATTTCTTTTTTGATCAAAATCCAAGAAACGCGTACTGGATTCGGCTCATTCTACTTCAAGTTGACCACCTTGACATTCATACAAAAAATTAGCCACAAATCACCACAAATTTTCCAATCTCATTCACAACATCATGGGTTCAAGTGTTTCGGATTCTAGAAATGACAAGAGTGCACTTCAAAAAGCGTATCAAGAAGAAGCAAATGATGAAGAGGACGATGGTTCTGATCAATACCCTATTGATGAATTATCTAAAACTGCAGTTGATCAACAACAACTGGAAGGTGGCCGAAACCTGTCGAATTATTTTTCTGAATTTGAAATTGTTTCTTCACAAAAATTCAAAAACAAAAAGCAGTACACTTTTCGATATAGGATTATTCAGAAAAGTGATCAGATTGGGTGTCTAGGAAGTGCATTCAAGTGTACAGAAAGCATTGTTGGATTTTCACCAAATCGAGAACGAGTTGTGATTGTGAAAAAATTAAAATATTTACCAGATTTACATCATTCGATGGATTTGATTGGAAACATGTTGGAAGAAAGTTTGGAAATGCATTATTGGCATATGGGGAGAGTTTTAAATTGTTTCAAAATTGAGAATAATAATGCGCAGGATTGGTTTTTAGTGTCAGAATATTATCCTTTGGGAAATTTGACAGATTTGAGAAAGTCAATGAGTGAAGTTTCGATTTCTTTAATGTTACAACTTGTTTATCAAGCAGTAATGGCTATTAGATATTTAAATTCCAGAAATTTGGTTCATAGAAATATCAAAATGGAAAATATTCATGTCAGATATTTTACAAATGACAGATTGACAATTATTTTGGGAGATTTAGGAACGTTATGTCAATTGAATGGAGATTCTATGGAAATTCCGCTCACCAGTGTTTCAACCTTTGAAGATTCTGACAAACTCATAGACAATTCCATAATAGGAACTTTAGGATATCGAGATCCTTTATCCATTAACAAACGAAGAATTCACATCAAATCTGACATTTGGAGTTTGGGAATAACCTTACTGAAATTCCTATTCTTTACAGATCTCCCAGCAACTGTCAATTTGGAAGAAGATTCTCAAGAAAATATTGAAGAATTATTGGATTATTTATTTTCTCCATTGGAAATCAAAGATCATGCTTGGGCTTCTGTAAAACAGTTGATTTCTGGCATGTTGAGGATTAATATTTATGAAAGATATGGAACGAATAGAATTTTGACTGATATTTTTGATATTGAACAAGTTTCGAATGTCGAAAATTTGGATTCGAATTACTTTTTACTGAAACAAGTATTCAAGAATCATGAATCAGTAATTTCGACTCTTTTATCTCAAAATGGAATGATGCTACCACACATGCCAGATTCTATTCGAAGGAATAAGAAATTTGTAATGATTGCAATTCAGAACAATCCATTTTCATACGAATTCATATCTGAAACCTTAAAGAATGATTCTGAAATAATGATCAGCACTTATTTGAAAGATAGCAGAACAAAATACTTATTTACAAGGAAATTTACTGAACAGGAGGAGAAACAATTAAAGATTCGAGCAATTCCACTTGAAAGAAACTTATCTGAAAGTGAACGAAACGATTTTACTTTCATTTCGAATCTAGTTACCAAGGATGGAAGATATTTGGCACTGGCATCACCAAAACTGAGAAGCAACTTTGAAATTGTCAAGAAAAGTCTACTTTCGAATGGTTTAGCCCTCGAATTTGTTTCCCCAGAATTGAGAAAGGTCAAGGAATTTATGGAAATTGCAATTGACCAAAATCCACTTTCTCTTGCCTTTGTTGATTATTCATACAAGAATAGCTTTGAGATTGTCAAGAAGGCAGTTCAGCAAAATGGACTAGCTCTGGAATTTGCATCAAATCAACTCAAGCTTAATAAGGAAATTGTCAAAATTGCTGTCAGTCAAAATTGTAAGAGTTTGGCATTTGTTCCAAGTGCTCTGATTAGCAATGATCCAGAATTATTATGTTCTCTCCTTTCTTATGATTCAGATTCTATAGAAGAATATGAAAAACATTGGATTGCGACATTTGACATTTTCAATTGGATTATTTCACAATTCAGAAACAATACCAAATCGACATTCTTCAAAAATTCAAACCTCCTAACAATGTATTGCATCTTGGAAGAGAACGACCTCATCCAAGTTGATCCTAAAATTCTATTCGAAATGTATGTCGAATCTTCCAACAAGAAACAAATTTATTCACTTTACAAAATGGGAATTTTATATTTCCATGGAGAAGATTTAATGGGAATTGAGAGGAATTTGGAAATGGCAGTTCAATATTTTGAACAAGCAGCTCAACTGGGATTAATTGATGCCTACATGTCACTTTATTCAATATATTCGAGTGATGACCAAGATGTCAAAAAGGCAGTTCAGTATTTGACAAGTGCTGCAACGAAGGGAAATGCTCAAGCTCAATGGAATCTTTGCGAATTGTATGCAAAGGGAGAGGGCGTTCCAAAAAGTAGTGAACTGTCAATGAAATGGATGAAAAAATCAGCTCAGAATGGAAATGTTGAAGCACAGCTGTCACTTGCCAATTATTATGAACAGGATGCCACTAAGGATGTTATACTAAGCTTTGAGTGGTGTCTGTTAGCTGCTGATCAAGGATTTCCCGAAGCACAATTTCAGTTAGGTGAAAAACTAATGAATGGAATTGGATGTCAACAAAATGTGTCACTTGCCATTCAACATTTTGAAAAAGCAGTTAAAGAAGGACATGTCCTCTCAATGCTCAATCTCGGTCTCATTTATTTCCAATCATCAACTTTACAAAATCATGAAAAATCTTTAAAATTCCTTTTACTAGCTGCCGAAAATGGAAATATCGATGCTCAACACAATATTGGATACTTTTTCGCATCTAAGAATGAATTTGAGAAGGCCTTTACATGGTACATGAAATCTCATCTTGCCAATCATCCAAATTCATTCTCTGAAATTTCACAAATGATTTTACGAAATGAATTGAAATTCAAAAAAGTTTCTGGATTTATTGCCAAGGAAGCAATGAATGGAAATGAACAAGCAATTAAATTATTGCAAGAATTGAAAGAAAGAGGTGAGGAATGAATCTGCCACAAGTCATTTCCAATTTAGCAAGTTGGAAAATGAAAGATTTTTAATATCATTAGCAATATTGCTATTTTAATGCAAAATTAAACGTTGCTATTCATTTTCTCAATAAATTTATACGAAATCGAATACATTTGTCTCAACTTTAATTGTAAAACATCAATTTTCAAAGTTTCATTAAGAAAACTTCGTTAAAACTAAAAAACGACCTTGCTCTCTGCTGAAGTAAATTTTCTGTTGAGTTCGGGTGATTAAATTTTCTGAATTGCATGCTGCCCATCCTAATTAATATCGAGCATGTGTCAAAAGTCAAGAATTCAGCGAAAGGTTAATGAAAAGTTTGATGGAAATACGAGAAAGGTAGGATACTCAAGATTCAATTTACGATATCATATTAAAAAAAATGACTCGATTATTACTCACGACAGTTGTCATTTGTATTTCAATTTTGTTAGCCCTGACAGGATATATCAGTGCCGCGGTTACATGCAATGGTGTAGATCAGACAGATCCTTCAACCTGCAGTGGTCATGGTCTATGTAAAAGCAACAATAATTGCGCATGTCTTGACATGTCACCTGCCAATACATTAATTTCACAAACTGGAGGATACAATGGCATTCCAACAACATTAAATACCTCACGAACGCTAACTTCATCAAATGGTCAATATCAAGCATCATTAGATCCATCAACAGGTCGTTTACAAGTCCAAGATGTCACCAACTCGACCATCGTTTATCAAAGTGCAACTTTATTATCAGCAGCTTTATTTGCACCTTTTGAATTAAGATTATTTGTACCTTCATCTACTACCTGTCAAATATCAATTTATGGAAATAATGTATTAGGTTTGACATTGACAGGTACAGTAAGTGCAATTTTGCCATGCAGATTGGTCATGAGAAATAATGGAGAATTAGTAATGTACAGTTCCGCTGGGTTTGTTTGGTGGACAACAAATCCATCACTGTCAACTGGCACTGAAGATTTAATTTATCAAGGTGTCAATTGCGCTTCACCAACTTGTTATGGAATTTTGGCAGAATCTCCAAATGTTTGTTCTGGAAATGGAACTTGCACCTTTACTAATTCATGTTCTTGTAAAAGTGGACATTTCGGAGATTTATGTGATGCTTTTAAATGTTTTGGAAATTTGGCAAATGACACGTTGAATGTTTGTTCAGGAAATGGAAATTGCATTTCTCCAAATGTTTGTTCGTGTAATTCTGGATTTTATGGACCTAATTGTGATTTAATCAAGTGTTTTGATGTGCTCAGTAATGAAACATCGAGTGTTTGTTCTGGACATGGAATTTGTTCGAGTACTGACAATTGCACTTGTGCAAACGGTTATTTGGGGAGTAAATGTAATCAGTTCGAGTGCTTTGGAATTTCAAATTCAGTAACTTCAGGACTCCAATTGCCATGCTCTGGAAATGGAACATGTACTGGAATAGATCAGTGTGTATGTCAATCTGGATTTATTGGAAATGAATGTGAAACATTTAAATGTTCTAATTTTCTCAAGAATGACACTTTGAATGTTTGCTCTGGTAATGGATCATGTATTGCTCCTAATCAGTGTTCATGTCAATCTGGATTTTTCGGTTCGACATGTGAAGCTTTCAAATGTGGAAATGCATTATTCAATTCGAGTTCAGTATGTTCTGGAAATGGATTTTGTAATGCTCCAGATCAGTGCATTTGTAAGAATGGTTATTCTGGATCATTGTGTGATAAATTCACTTGCTTTGGAATTGCCAATGATTTAACAAGTGGTGGTCCATTAGCAGTTTGTTCTGGAAATGGAACATGTTCTGCGTTGGACAAGTGCATTTGTAATTCTGGATTTTTGGGTGACAGCTGTGACACTTTCAAATGTTTTAACAAGTTGAAGAATGATAGTTTGGTTTGTTCTGGTAAGGGAAGTTGCATTCTTCCAGAAACTTGTTCATGTTCGTTGGGATATGAAGGATTGAATTGTGACGGTTTCAAATGTTTTAACAAATTGAAAAATGATAGTTCAGTATGTTCAGGAAATGGATTATGTACTGATATTAATCAATGCTCGTGTAAGAATAATTGGTTAGGTCTTGATTGTTCTGTCACTTCTTGCTTTAATTTACTGTCAAATGACACAACTGTTTGTTCTTCGAAAGGAAGTTGCGTTGGATTTAATCAATGCTCATGTCAATCTGGATATTTTGGTAGTCTATGTGATGTTAAGAAATGCTTCTCCTACCTGTCAAATGAAACTTCACTTGTCTGTAATGGACAAGGAACATGTACTGATCTTGACACTTGTTCCTGTAACTCTGGATTCCTTTCGAATGACTGTAGTGTCAATACGAATCCATTTTCCATTTCTTTGAACGTTTCTTCACTTTCCATTTATCAAGCTACTTCTTGGAATAGTGTGAAAATTTCCCTGTCAGAAGTTTTAAATGTCAATTTAATTAATTTCAATTGGTATTGCTTGGATTGTGTCACCAGGACAAGTTCTAATCTCCAGAAGGGACTTGTGAGTTCTTCACAAATTTTACAATTTAGAACTTCAGATTTAGTGGCAGGAACTTTTACATTTATTGCAAATGCAACATTTTCGAATATTTCACCATATCCAAAACGGGTTTCGAATAGTGTTTCATTTAAATTGACTGTATTGGATATTAATGTTCCTACTTTGGATGTTTTTGGACTTCCTTCAGTAATTATTTCAAAAATTGATCAACCAATTTCTAGTATAGTTTCTAGCATGACTTTAAATCAAACTTTGATTCAAAGTTTTATTGGAAAGTGTTCGAATGTTAGCTGTTCAACGCAGGTCACTTATTCTTGGACTATTTCATCTGCCGATAATACATTCAAGGCATCTTCTGATGGAATTACTAATATTCTCAACTTGGTTGATTCTACTATTACAATTTCACCTCCAATTCAATTGACCACAAATTTATTGTCACTACTCAATAGTACTTTGACATTTTCTTTGAGTATTGTCAATCCATTACTGAAATCATTAACTTCATTGATCCAAATCCCAATTGTCTCTCCAGCTTTACCACCAACAGTTAATATTCCTGGATGGACAAGTGACGTTTACGGAGCTAACACGACCATTTCAAATGTCATGAGAGTTAGCCCAAGTCAAGGTATTTCACTCACTAATTTATTCACTATAACTATTGAATCATGGAGTGCTGATTCTAGACTCCTTCCTCTCAAGTATGCTGTTGGATTTTATGATAAAAAGACGAGTAAGCCAATTAGAGTAACTGAATATTCGAATCAAACCGAAATTTCAATTTATTTACCTTATATGAAGTCATCTAGTTCAAAGAGATCTATTACTGCTGATTTGGAGAGTGTTGAATTGGTTGTGTTTATTATGGATGTGATTGGAAATATCGATTTCAGAAAGTCAGCAACTGTCTACCTGTCACCTTTTAGTGGAACAGCTACTCAATTGACAGAAAAGATTAATTCATTGACAGGATATGCAATTACTGTTGCCTCCTATGATCAATCCTTGTCATTATTGAGTAGTACAGTTAGTGATTTAACTCTCAGTCTGATTAAGAACATTACAATTGATCCAAAATTCCCAACAGCTGCTCTTAATAGTTTACAATCTTTGACAGCTGATGTCAATTCATTGACAAGAGAAATTGTTATTGAGGTGAATAGCAAATTGAATGGATTTATTACATCTGTGAATGGCAGCTATGCTGATGATAAGAAGAATTACGGATTTGTCAAGAGCAAACTAGCAAATTCTGATGTGACTTTGACAGTTTCTGTCAGTTCTAATTTATTGCAAAGTGTATTCGAAAGTGAAGGTACCAAGAATGTTGTCAATCAATTGGTTTCTACTATTTTATTTGGAGAAATCGCTAACATGATTCAATCAAGTCAAAAAACACTTAGTTCAGTTTCGTATAGTTCCAATCTAATTGACTTTGCAGTTTCCAGCTTTATATTGTCCAATCAAGTGAAATCGAATCAAACTCAATCTATCCTTATGGGTAACTACACCAGTGTCTCTATGAATATTTCAAATATCATGAGTCAATATAATGCATTCTCAAAAGATTGTGGAATTTCTCTAATTGTCTATTCCAAGAATACTAACTTTGACAATTCTACTAACAAATTGAAACTTGTTTCAAGTGTTAACGATTTCAAGTTCAGCGTTGATTCATCTGTTGTGCCTCTCTCAGATTTGACTCAACCAATTATTCTTCAATTTGAGCTTGTGGACGAATTGACTACAATTTTAGAATCTTTGAAAAATGAAACTCTGAATGTAACTCAAAATGATCCAACTCAATCCCTCTCAACCAATGAACAAAAGTATTTGTGTAAATATTGGGACGAATCAAGTCAATTGTGGAGTTCTAAAGGATGTTCCTTCAAGAGTGTGAATTTACAATCCAAAACAATTGAATGTTCATGTGTTCACACAACCATGTTTACAACATTCATTGAACAGAACAGTACATTTATCAGTAATCTTAAAGATCAAGTATCAGCTCTCTATTCAGTCCAAATAGCTTTTGGCATCATCTATGCAAGTGTTGCTACTGTAATTTTAATTGGATTAATTGCATTCAGAAAGGAACAACCAGTTTCCTCCAGATTAATGACTCCATATTTTGGAATGGTTGCCTTGATCGCAGAAAGTGTTTTGATTTACATTATTCAGAGAAGTATTTTGGCTGATCAATTGTTGAATTCTTCACCATCTGTATGGGAAACTGGTGATACAGCTGCTAATATTATTGCCAATGTAGTTGCTATCGTTGTCAATACTTTGAATTTGACAGCTATTTTGAGCTATGTCATTCAAGTGACAAGATTCCAATTAATGAAATACTTGTATCAAATCTTGTCTTCCAGTAGAGGAAATGAACAAAAGAGTGAACATACAATTAATGTTATCAGATTTTTGACAGCTCCAAGTTTGTCAAATTCAATTCTTTCAGCATTTGCTGGTGTGAATGTAATTTATTGGTTATTGTGGGTAATTTTGAGAAGAACCAATGCAATTGAACCAGCCACCTATACTTACATTGTTTCCATTTCGTATACAGTGTGCATTCTTGTATTCAGTGTCTTGATTACTATTGTGGCTGTTTTAGATTTTATTGGCTCTACAAAGAAACATTTGGACATGAATACAAAGAGAAGAACAGCTATGGATCACTTAGTTGAGAATCCAAGCTCTAGTTTCAAGAAGGATAAGAAGAAATTCGTTGGAAATCCAGCCAAAATTTTCAGAGATTGGCTTATTACATTGGACGGTCCTCTCTACTTTAGAATGGAAATGATCTTGTACATTATTTGCTTTATTTTCTTAGTTTTGAATCAAGGTATTGGATTGAGTAGTTTACCATACAGATATGAAAGTGTTGATTCATTTAGAAAAGCTCTCCTTTCTGATGGAATTTCGTTTATCTTTGAAGTTTTATATGTAGTGAGCTATATTTTCGTATTTGGTGGATATGCACTGATTATCACACTCAAATACAAGTATCAAAAGTGGAAATATCAACAAGCACTCAAGGCAGCAGCTACAGAACCTCAAAATGAGGAAATTTGGATTGATGAGGCAGTTGATGAAATTCTCTCATCCCAAGAAGGAACAAGTCTATTCGAAACTTTTTGTGTCAAGGAATTCTCATGTGAAAATCTCTATCTCTATCAAGATTTACATGCCAATAAGGAAATTATTGATGGAAACAATTTCAAGGACCTTCCAAGATTCATGTCCTTTGTTTTCCACAACTATGTCAAAGTGGGAGCTCCATCAGAAGTCAACCTACCTTCCAGTAGTAGAAACTCATTCCTATTCCTCTTCAGATCAGCACTCTCTCAAAAAGAAACCTTCTCCTCCAGCCAACAAATTAAATTGGATTCGAATCTGTTGCGAGATTTCGAAGCAGTAGAAAAGGAAATTCACACCGAAAATATTCCAATTGTCGAGTTGAATGCAACAAATATTAAGGATTGCTTTGAAAATTTGGATAGAAATGTTTTGATTAATATTGGAGATACCTTCTCTCGATTTGTTTACACTCCGGAATATAAGATTTTTAAAAAGGCAAAGGAATTGCAAAATGCAATGATTCAAAAGGCAAATATTGTGTATGGATTGTAAATAAACTAAATGAAACTAATCTCTTTAGAATGTGTTGAAATATGAGATGAAAATTATTCGAAATAAAAGATTGAAATACGTGTTTCTTACAAAATACGTCTATGATTTTTAAAATCAGAAAAATATTCAGTTTCGAATGGAAGGAAACTTTTCGAATCTTCCTTCCGAAGTTTTATTCTTCAAAATTCTTCCACATTTCGAATACAAGTGGATTTTGAATGTGGGAAGATTAGTTTGCAAGGAATGGAATGAAAATTACAAATCAATTCCAACTTTTTACTTTCCGATAAAATATTGTGGAAACGAGACGAAACTAAAAAATTTGATAAAGCATTCTGATGAATTAGCAAAAGTAACATCTCTTTATTTAGAAAGAAAAGAAAATCACCTAATTTCGAATAATGAATTAGAAAGTGAATTTGTGTTAAAATTGAAAAATTTGAAAGAATTGAATATTACACGTTATAATTGTTCATTCTTGTTGGAAGATTTTGCAAAATTGAAAAAATTGGAAGAAATTAATTTAACTTTGATAACATTCGAACAAGTTACTGAGATTGTGAAATATCTGTCACATGCCAAATCATTTTCTTTTTGTCATATTTCACGATTGAATGAATTATTTGTTATTCATGATTCAATACCTTTGAAAAAACTAACTGTTAGTCCATCGTCATCCAATGAGCTAATTTCAATATTAGAAACTAAACCTGTCAAAAGTCTAACTGAACTTTATTGTTTCAATTGTGGTCAATTATCATTGAAAAATATTGGATCACTTGGTAATTTACAGAAATTAGACATTTCTGGGACCAGTTTCAAAGATGAAGAATCCTTGAAATATTTATTGAATTTGACAGAATTGGATGCAAGTAGTACTAACATAAATGGAAATGGACTTTCCAATTTAGGAAAATTACAAAATTTGAAAGTTTTAAAACTTGCAAGTAATCATATTGAAAATGAAGGAGCTAATTACTTGAATTTACTTTCAAATTTATCAAAATTAGATCTTTCCAATAATTGTATTAGCGATGAAGGTTTACAAAATTTTCCCAAACTTTACAAATTAGAATATTTAAATTTATCCAACAACAAAATTAAAATTATGGGAGCAAATTATCTTTCCCAAATGGAAAATTTAATTTTTCTTCACTTGCCCAAAAATTGTATTGAAGAGGAAGGTTTGAGAAATTTTGGAAATTTGAAATTTTTAAAGGAATTATTTTTGGGTTCTAATTTCATTGGAAGTGGAATTCGTCATCTTGCCAAATGTCATTCTTTAGAGAGATTATATGTCAATTCTAATTTAATCAACGATCAGCAAGCAGTTGATGAATTTTGTGGAAATTTGAATCTAAGAGAATTGGAAATTTTCAAGAATGATTTAACTGAAACCTGCTGTGAAAGTATTTCAAAATTAAGCAATTTGAAAAAGTTGAATATTTCAGAAAATCCAATTGGTAATGGAATTTCCAATTTGGGAAAATTACAAATTTCAAAATTGGAAGCAAAAAATTGTAAAATTACAGATGAAGGAATTATTGAATTTTTCAAATCCTTCCAAAGAAGTGAAAAAAGTGAAAAATTGGATCTTTTTCTGGAAGATAATGAATTTACAAATATTTCAATAATTCAATTTTTGGAAATAGCTGACAAACTCAATAGTCTTTCGATTTCTTATTCACAGAATTTTAATTTAGAAGAAACTCAAAGATTACATTACAAATTGAAAAATTTGAATATCCAAGGTGAACCCATCCAAATCTCGAAAAGGAAGGAGATGCCTTTTGAATTCAATTGGTTTTTTAAATTTTTTAATGATTAAAAAAATATTCTTTTTTTTACAATTTGTGAATTTTATTTAAATTTTGAATGAAAACCAATTTTGGTTTACAACACGAATGAAAGACAAATGAAAAGCAAAGCAAAGACAAATGGCAAGCTAGTGGTAATGAAAGTTGCTTCACTTGCATAGAAAACCAAAGAAACTGAAACAGCAACTTTAGGTGATGGTGAAGTCAAATTTCTACCAACAACTGGAAGTGTCAAGTTTGTAGGAATTTGAGGTTGACCAGTGACATCTAGACCAGAAAGAGTTGTCAATGCAGAAACGTCAGCCATTCCAGCATCAGTCCAAGCTTTCTTATAACACTTAATCATATTAGCATATTGCTTTGAACACAACTTGGTAATGACAGTTGAATTGGCATCAACAGGTTGATATGAAATAGTTGATGTCATGCCACTTGTCAATTCATCAACTCCATTATTATAGGCACAAGCATAAAAATCTTCTCTAAAACCATTACATGGTTGAACACAAGTTCCATTGAATGGACTAGCACTAGACAAACCACCACATCCACATTTCAAATCAGATGAGCTAGGACATGCTTTGGCAGTTGAACATGTGACAACTGTCGATGAACATTTAAGATTTTCACAATAATTATTGAAACAGTCATCATTCTTATCACATGCTTCACCATCAAGAAGATGCCATCTTCTAATACACTTATTCTTAGCACATCTCATTTGAAGAATTGGCAATTTGTAACAATCTGAAGGAGTTTCACAAAATTCACCATAGACAGATGGCTTTTGACAGGTCTTGGCAGCACTATCAATATTTTCCTTTCTACAATACAATCCATCTGCACAAACAGTTGAAACTGGAAGTCCAGAACAATTTTGACCTAATTGTAAAATTGTTGGTTTGTAACAAACGTTACTGATACAAGTCAACCCAGAATTTTCTTTACAAAAAACACGAACGCCACCTGAAATTGTTTCACAAGGACCTCCTTCATCGCTATTATATGCCATCTTGAGACAGGCGCCTTGATAACAGTAGAAACCTGTTGCACAATCGTTTACAATATTTGTTGTTTCGTTCAATGATTTTTCCAAGCAGGCACCACCTTCAACATTGACAACTGGCAGGACTTTGAAACTGACACATTGATTATTAACACAATTAGTGTAAGCAGAAGCACTTCCAAAACTACCAACGCAATTTTCTCTATGAGTGCAATAATCACCTAAAATTCTAGTTCTACGATATTCACAAGTTTGAGTTCTGGCAGCACAACCCAACCAATTGGCTTGACAAGCAGAAGAACTGCCTGCACAGGACATACCAACGTAATTTGGAAGGATAGTATTAGGAATTGAAATACAGGTACGATTTCCTGTAAAACTGAAACCATTAATTGAACCAGTTGGGCAAACGAGTGAGGAAGCTTTTGATGAGGCAGCATCAGCAGCTGTAATACCCGAGACATAGTTGGAGGTACATTGCTGGCCAACTACTGTGGATAGCATCAGATAGAGAGATGCTAATGTGAAGAGGAGAAGGTATGGTTTCATGTGTTGATTGTTTTTTTTGAGTGTGGATGACTTTCGAATAATGTTGTGATATCTTGTTTAAGAGCTTTCTAGCTCCTTGGTGTGCGATGAGGTTATTTGGCATCTTGGTTCAATGTTTGGAAGTTTGTTGACAGAATGGGTTGTGGTAACTTGTTTCTCTATTGAGAATATCGCGGCCATCAATGTTTGTCAAACTGTTACTAAACTTGCTCAAGAAACAAGATTGGAAGAATTTTTCAAAATTGTTGTAGAACACTTGTCTGTCATCGTTTTTGATTTGGTATTGTATTTAACGAGATTCTATTGGTGATTATCCAAACGACATGTATGGAAGATATTTTTGTGGGTTTACAATTATTGATTTACAATTGAAATTTACAGTTTTTATTTTCTCTTTTTCTTTTGTTTAATTTCTTGTTTGAATTTCATAAATGGTTCTGCCATTGATTCGCAAACACTCTTTTGCAATTCATCAAACAAGTCGTCTTCTAAAATGCTAGAAGATGAGAATTCATCCAATCTTGTTTTAACTCGTTCTTGAAGAGCAGTGCTTGTTTTGAATGGTGTTTCTCCATTTACATCAATGAATTCAGTAAATATCTTGAAAGCAACTTCGTATTTGTTTCTTTCCAATTCCTCAACTTTCTCAATTTCCTCAATATCGCTAATTTTCGTATTCTTGCTCTTTTGTTCAGCAACACCTCTCAAGTAGTGGGCTTCCTCACAGAGTTCCTTGTAAGAGTGGCAATTGTCCAACAAGGTAAATGAATCCAAACAATTTTCTCTATCACAGAAAGCTCTGAATAAAGCATTATACTTATCACTTCCAACAGTTTCCATTATCATAATATGAGCAGCTTTTCGGAGTTTTCTTGTGCTTGTAACTTCAGTAGTCAATGCCATGGCAAAGATTAAAATAACTATTGGAACACTAACAATTACACCAAACAAAACTAAACCCATGTTCACAGCGCTTGCCATCCTTAAATACTCTTTCTTCTCATTTGCAAGTTTGACAATTTCTTTTTGTACTTTGATTAAGAAAAGTTGGGTTATAGTATCTGCTGAATAGTATTGGAATGATTTTCTTTTTTCCCTTGCAGATATCATGTCTCCAATAGCCACATAATCCATAACTAGATCATTCAAAGTAGTTATTTGCGTATTCAAATATTCGGATGGTTTCACAGTTCCATTAGGCAAAGTTAGTGCAAGCTCTACTAGGGTGGTATTGGCAAGGGCTCGCTTTATATAATATTCCCCAACCAGACTCTGGTTTCCAGTGGCTGCAGCTACTCTTACAGTACAGTCAATATCGTGATAGAGTTGCAAGTAGTCTGTTCTCTTGAGGAGCATATAGGTTTCCTTCTGGGCATCCAATTTGAAAGCATTTCCAACAATTACAGCCACAGCTATAAAAGCAGCAATATTGATAAGCATACCAAACAGTGAGAGAATTCTGACAAGATTCAGTTCTATTATACCACAACATGTAGGAATACGAAATGTCACCGAAGAGACGGTAGACTTGCCCGACTTGGCTGTTGTCTTACTGAATATTGATTCAACTGTAGGTTTTTGTGGTTGAGCAAACGAGACTCTTTTATCACCTGGTGTTTGTGGAGTATTGTTTTGGGCTCTACTCATTCTATATTGTTGTTGTTGTGGTTTAATTGAAGATAAGGTTAATGGTTTAGTGACAAATCTTCTAGCAAAGTGTACCACAATACTATCGGCATCACTACAGGCATCGTCATCTTCGTCGTCTTCATCCTCAATTTTAGTTTGTTCCTCATTGTGAGTATTGACAGTGATACAAACTTTCTCTTGAGCTTGTTCTTCGTCAATCTTTTTCAAATCCTTTAGTTCAATAGATGTTGAAGTAGAAGGATTGTCTTGATGATTCTGAATGGTTTCAATTGTTTGTGATGGGGGTGTTGAAGATGGATGATCACCTTCAGGCGACGAAGTAGAAGATAACGAAGAAGACATTTTTTGTGTGTTGGTATTCATCTATCTCCCACCTCCAAATGTCCCCTCTCTCTACGTAGTTAGATCCAAACATCACTCGGCATTGGGATTTGGTTTCCTTATATTGAATTTGCCTTTTTTAAACGTTTTGAGCTTAATTTTGTGAACCATCCGTTCAACTAGCAAATCTCATATTTAGGAACTAGATGCTAATAACACAACAGGAAAGTGTTGCTCAAATAATATCACAAGATACGGTATACAGTAGATTCTACTCGGAAAGACATTTGCTTTTCTTCTGCAGACTAACCGACATTTGTATTCAACCCACACTGTAGATAGAAATTATAATGAAAGTTAACCTAGTCTTCATCATGTATTAATTGTTAGGTTGTATAATAAGATGTGAAGATCATCAATTAAATTTTAATTCATGCAAAGATACGTGCCCAAATTGAGGCTTTGCAATTAACGGTTTTTTTAAGCAGCAAGAATTCACCCTCATTCATCTTGGCGCCTTTTTTTTAAAATTGTAATAAAACAAATTTTATTTATTTAAAAGAAGAAGAAAATGATCATCATTGCAATCACCAAGTATGAGGCAGTGAAGTTGTGAATGGATGAGGTATGACTAAGGACAGGTTCTGGAGGAATTTCAACAGAGGAAACTTGCAAATTATATCCACTAATTAAGAGAGCAAAGTTTTGAGAACCAACATTCTTCTCCGATGATCTGATATTAATAATAATCGATGAGGATGAATTGGAGGTGTTTGGAGGAATGTTAATGGTGAGTGATTCGACATTGTTTCTATCATCAATTAGGGAGGAATCTTGAATGTTTCCATAGTTACATTGTTGATTACCGTAGCAGAGAGTATGAATTGGTGAGGAGGAGGAATCATCCTTGATGGAAACTGAGAGATCTAAATTGTTGATTAGCACTTTGGCTGAGTTGGTGGATGAGCTAACAGGTGTACCTTTCAAATCAAACCAGGTGAGTGTAACTTTCAATGGATTGGAGCTTGCCAAATTATTGGTCAACTTCATTGTGATGGTAATGTTTGAGGCAACATTGATTTTCTGTCTATTGATTGTGAATAGATCTGGATTGGAATCCTTATCTGAAAACTTCATTGTATTGGCAATATTCACTCTACCGTAACCTGTGTACTTGTTTGGAGTTTTCTCTTTGGATAGATCACGATAATTGTTTTCGTTTGTGAAAACACCATCCAACTTGACTGTACCCATCAACTTCTCTCCAGAGTGAATAACAAAACCCTTTACAAGCATGCCACTCAATGTTTGATTTGGATTCTTATTAATCAAATCAAGGTTGACCAATCTTTGCTTGCTATTTTGAAGGAAGTATTCTCTAACCAGAGCAGAAACACCTGAGATAGCTGGACAGGCCATACTAGTTCCTGTCTTCTGAGTTAGCCCAGTTGAATCACAGAATGGAATATAACTTCTAGCACTCCAAATTTTCACTCCAGGAGCTACAATGTCAGGCTTAAATCTATTATCAAATGTTGGACCTCTTGCTGAAAAATAGCCCAAATTGTCATGATTGTAAAGTGTTGTATTGATATTTGGTTCATATCTGGTGTATTCATCAGATGTGGCATAGGCAGCACCAACTGAGATACAATTCTTGGCAGTAGATGGAGCTAGTTCAAAAATTGTTACAATTTACCAAGTGAACAATATACTTACAAATAACAGACTTTTCCTGTCCATAGTAACCACTATTACCAGCAGCAAAGACAACTAACATTTCATCATTGGCATTGGTGAATTCATCAATTTGTGCAGAGAGTGTTTCATAAGTGTTACCAAGTTCACAACATCTTAAACCATATTGTTGAAGACAATACTCATCCTTCACTGGTTTGGAAAGATTGGATTTGGCTTCATAGCAATCACAATCAAATTGGCAATCTAAATTATTGGTATTTCCCCAACTGTTGCTGGAAATTCTTGCACCACTGGCATAAGCCCTAATCAAGTAAGATGTCATGTTGGAAACTGAGAAGAAAAGTGTAATACCAGAATCAATCATGTGAATTTTAGCATCTTTGGCAATACCCATATCATTATCAATTCCTGAAGTTGAACTTGGTTGACCAGCAACTATTATTAAGGTAAAATAACAAAGAATGAAAACAACAACTTACTAATTCCAGAACAGTGAGTACCATGACCATTGGCATCGTAAAAATCTCCTGTTGTACCTCTCTCGTAAAGTACAACCTTTCTATTTTTGGTATTCAAAGTAGAATAATCTTCATTTGGAGAAGAGAAGAAACAATGACTGTAATCAAGACCTGAATCAACAATATTCACAATCTCACCCTTTCCAGTTACACCATTATCCCAAGCAAATCTCGAAACATTAACCTTACGATTGTATTGAACAACATTATTGGAGCCGTACAATAATAATGATTGAGAAAATTCTCTTTCAACATAGTCTACATCTTCATTATCTAAAATGTTGCTCATTAAGAAATCTGACATGTGACTCATCAAGGCACTCCTTTTACCATTGTTATTCCACAAGCTTGCATCTCCATCAACCAAGGAAATTGAAAACATTCTTCCTCTTTCTTCAATCAAAATTGAAGAACTTGCAAGAATTTCATTAATACTCTCAGAACTTCTTCTCACAGAACTTTCAATCAATTGAGTAGCAAACTCATGATTGAATTTGGTATTCATCTTGGAAAGGAAGAGTGGCAATTTTTCTTCAAATTCACTATTCATTACAACTCTGAGTTTGGAAAATCTCAAACTGTCCATAGAAAATTGAGGAAACAAAATTCTCTTCTCATTGCTAACTCTTTCAATTCTGTAAATGTATTGTCTGTAGGAGGATTCGCTTTTAATTTCATCAATTCTTTGTAATGAGAGTCTAGTTCTAAACACTCTGTTATCTGTTCCACTGACAGTTTCTAATCTTTCGGTACGAATGTTGCTGCTACTTGGACCGAAAACAATTCTATTTAATTGGTCTAAATGAAAATCGGAAAGGATGACATTATCATGAATTTTAATGTCTACAAGAAGTTTTGCATTATTCGAAAGTGTTCTTGCAGCTGATGATGATGGTTTATCCAACAAATTTAAACCATCCAATGTATGAGGAAATCTGCTATGAGCAACAACTGAGAATGCCAAACCGAGGAGGAATAGGCATACCACCAATATTGTTCGCTGCATTATTTTTTTGTAAAGTATCGAATAATTGCATAGTAGACATGTCATTCAATAAGATTTATCACCAAGTTTAAATACCGAATCTATTGATGTTGGTCAAATTTCGAAAAGGAGATTAGATAACGTTCAAGGAGTAAGAAACTTAACAAAGAATGCAGATACCAATATAAAAATTATTCTAAACCTGAACCCGACATTCCATACATGGAAGTTGACAAAAGAATGAAAGTGGCGATAAGATGATATGGAATTGCCGTCATGGAATCGGTATACCTTCAACATCTCAAGACCAATCCTTTAATCGTTCCCATTGTCATTCGTCTACTTTCGATATCTTTCAAAAAATGTCTCAAGACCATCACCACCATGCTTCTGAGCTACAAATAATCGTATCTCCAGAGACCACTACCAACACTCTAACAAGTGATTCCCACAATCCAATGATAACGAGTCACCAAACTTCCAATACAGAATCATCAACTCAACCTCCACTTAAAAAGAAGACAACTTTCGCATCACGTGATGAACACATAGCTACAACCATAGCCATTCAAGAAGATAAAACAGAAAGTACAAGTATTTTCAGTAAGACTACTAGTGCTCAATCACTTTCATCTCAAACTAAACTCAGAATTAAAACATGTTGTGGAATAATCAAGTTGAATACTATGAGATTATTGTCAGTGGTGGCCATGTTTGTCAATTCCATTGCTTTTATTGCTATTGCTGCTGTTGTAATTAATTCGTATACGTTACAGACTTCGGTTGATACTGATCTGTTATTGAATAGAGGTGATTTAGTTTCGTTTACTGAAAAAACCGAATGTGCTGTTAAACTGACAGCTTATGAAAATAGAACAGCCTATACAGAATCATATTATGTTAATTATCAGAATGTTACTAATCTACTTTCCACATTGAAACAAGTTTTACCTTCAAAGATTTATACTCTGAATGGAGTTGACGTTCCAACTAAGAAAATGGATGATGAAATTCTGACACTTGTTGGCAATGGTTATGGAGGTCAAGCTCTGAATATTCTCAAGTCATCTGAATATATCAGTCAACAAGTTGCTTACGATACTTTCTTACAATCCATGTTGGATTATTCGAATGATATGGCCGAATCTAAGAATTCTTATATTTTCATTTCTAGTATTGTAAACTTGGTTTTGGTTGTAATTGCCTTGGTAGTTGTCGTGCCAACTGTCTTTGTTGTCTTTGCAATGGCCATCAAGAAGGAAGGAAACACATCAAAAAAGTTAAAGAAGGCAACTGCATTCATGTTGTTAGACACAATGGAAGATGAAGTAATGAAATCAAAATTCAAAGAGTTTTGTAAGATGGAAGGTCACGGAATTGACCTTTTCCATTTTATTGAGAAAACTGTTAGCTATACTCATTTGTGTGAAAAACAAAATGAAATGATGGATAAACTTGCCAAGAATAAGGGAGATCCAAAGGCAGTAAGAGATTTTGAAAAGGAAAAGTACATTCTTGCCTTTGAAATATTTGCCGAATATTTGGATGAAGATATTGGTGAGTATCCAATTCTTGTCAGTGGTGCATTGCATGAATGTTTGAAAAATAGAATTGACGACTTTTCAATTAATGAAGCAGAGACCTATCTCAAGGAAAATCTCTTTGAAGATATTCAAAAGGAAGTTGCAATGACTTCGCTCAATGATTTGCACTTCAAATTTAAACAATTCTTGATGGCTAGTAAGAAGCTTCAAGTCAAAACACAACAATAAAAATGTTTGTAACATATTTAATTCAAATAATTAAAGAACTCTTCTCGTAATTTAATTTCAGCAATAGAAAAGTTTGGAGAATTAAGAGAAAATACCTTTTTAATTTCTTAAAAGGATGTTGGAGCTAGTTTTTATTGGTAAGGCAATAGTTGCAAGTGAAGAGATAAGCATCAAGATATGTAATTGCATTAGGCTATTAATGTTAAAACTGTTAAGACAGTTTGTGACCACAGTTGACAGTATCTCTCAGTCTCTATTCAATCATCAGGTTGCTCTATCTAAATGACAAAACACAATTTCAGTGTTTGTCTCTTTAATAATAATAAATAAAAACTAACAACCTCAATTCGTGTCATACAGTCAATCAGTACACATTCCAGTCACAACCAATACTTGACAACTATTCACACATTTTTCTTTAACGGTTTATCTTGTGAAACACATTCCACAAACTAAAAAAACTAATCAAGATGGGTAATAGACAATCGAATAGAACTCACAATGAAAGCTCGCCAAGACATGGTGCTAGCTCCAGTAGAATGAATAGCAGTAAGAATAGAGTAAAGCATTTGAGGGACCAAGAAGTAAAAGATGCTAACATTCATGAACGTAGTTTCTCCTCATCAATGTCAGACTCGTTAGATTTCACTCACATGTTTTCTATGGGTCAAAATGATAAAGGTCAATTAGGTAGAGGAATAATAAGTAAGGATGATATTGATAGCTATCCTATGGGCCCAGTAACGGAAGTCGAACAGAAGAACACTGCTGATTTAGATGAAGATGAACAAGCAGAAATTGCATCTCGTGTGCTGAAGGATATCAAATTTGTTGCAACAGGCAGGTCTCACATAATCATGGTAACACACTCCAACAAGTTATATGGAATGGGTTTTAACAATTATTCACAACTTGGTTTCCCAGAAACTGAAGAAAATATTCCAAGATTAAGAGAAATTCAACTTCCAGAAGATGTCAAGACCATTGATGGACTTGCTGCTGGTTGGTTCCACTCTGTTGTTGTTTGTGATGGTAATAAGGTATTCTGTGCAGGACATTCATTCTTTGAACAAACATTTGATGTTGCAATGGACAAGGGCTTTAAAAGATCTGTCAAGATGGAATTCCTACAAAGAGATAATTCCAAGATTACTGTTGTGAGTGCATCCACATTCTCCAGTTCACTTGTTGTTGATAATTGGAAGATTTTTGCTTGTGGTGAAATGAATGCCAATTCCAATCCAGCCAATTACCTCGTTCCAGGATGTGAAATTTTCAAACGTGATGAAGTTATCAAAAAGTTTAAACATGCTGATAAGGGACTTGTTGTGTTAGCAGAAAGTGGTAATGTCTATTTTGCAACAAAGGAAAGACCATTCCACATCCTCATGGACTCTGTTCATTCCATCACACCTTCCCACATGTATGAAACAACCTACGCAATGAAAGACAAATCAACAATTTTGAGTGAGTGTGATTTGTCTCCTCTGACTGTTCGTGCACAAGTCAATGTGCAAGCCTTTGTTGAAAAGTATGGAATGGAGAATATTCAACTCTATTGTGGCTACTCCTTCTACTATTTGGTTGTTAATAAGAGAAGAGTTTATACCATCAATGGTTCCGAATTGAATGAAATTTTGAATTTGGATGGAGTGACCACTACTGTAAATATCAAGGAAGTTGTAGCTACATCCGATTGTTCATACTTTATCTTTGAAAAGTGTTTGTTTACAGCCTCCGAATTGTTGATGAAGTCGAGATTACTTTCCTGCGAAATGTATAAGGACGTTTCTATTATTGCCTCTGATGAGGATTATTATTATTCACGTGGAAGTATCATTTCCAATGAAGAATCAGCTTGTATATAGTATTAATAAATTATTGATTTAAATTACGTGATCATGGTGCTTGATGATGAAAATATTTTCAAGGAACATTTTTTGTTTTTTTTTCTAGAGTTTACAAAAACTGGCATTTTTGAGAGGGAAAACCAACAAAAAAAATTAAATGGCTTGAGACATCATTTTCGAGCTTGATGGCGAAGGGGTAAAAGAATTGAAAAGGAGAAAATATTATCATCATGATGAAGGAGGAATTACTCAACAAACTTGTTGTGAGAAGTTGCGATTTGAGAGTGGAATCTAAATCTGCTCTTCAAATTTTCTCTCTTGTTGAAAAAGCCTTTGAAAAGGAACCACATAGTGATCATAGAGAACAATTCCTTGTTGAAAAGTTGTATCAGGCACCTCCAGAGGAATCTTCCTTTATTCCAGAGTTGTCCTTGGTAGCAGAGTTGGAGGATGAAATTGTTGGATTTGCCTTGTTGACTAAATGTCTGCTTGTACCTCATCATCAGCAACAATCATCATCGGAATGTTCTACTAATAACAATCTAACATCATTAACAACAAGTACAGAGGAAAAACAACAACAGGAATCTATTATTTCACTGTGTTTGGCTCCCCTGGCCATCAAACCACAATATCACAAGATGGGAATTGGAAGTTTATTGATGAGGGAGGCTCACAAACGTGCCAAAGAACTTGGTTTTACTTCTGTGGTCCTGGTTGGTCACGAACACTATTATCCAAGATTTGGATATCGTCTGATGAGGGAGTTTGGAATTAGTGTTCCCTATCAAGATATCCCTGCCCAATATTGTATGGTGATCGAGTTGGTAGAAGGTTGTTTATCATCGGATTCTCGTGTGAATGGATCTATGGTTCAATTTGCTAAGGAATTTTCAAATTATTAAACAATAATTTGAAATTAATATTTATTTTTATTATCATCACATCAAAACCTTTGGTCATTCTGAATCCATTCTTAAACTCAAAGACAACTGGTTGGGCACACATTCCAAGATTGGTCTCGGTACTGGAATCAATCTTTACCAAAGAATTACAATAAATTATTTCTAAATTATTTAAAATTACTTGATCAATAATTTCATCAACTTCCAAGACAATCTCAAAACTCTCAAACCATCACATGATTCATCCATTCCATTGACTCACTGTATGTTCAACCATTGAACTTCTGCAGAAGGATCATATTTTCAGGAGAGAAAAATTGGAATAATTTGGAAGTTCTCTTATTGGTCGTCGACACTAATTCATCCTTCTTGGCTACAACAAAACTAATTACATTGGTATCGCCATTGATAAAGAAAGTTTTGGGCAGTTTTCTGATTGCTCTTCCAAATATTGCTTAGTCTTGATGGAGTGGAGAATAATGGAACCTAATCCCTTGAAATCGAATCCAATCACCTTAGAAGTGAGCCAAGTTACCAAAGCTCCACCAGCTGCTCTTTCTCTCCAGCCTTTCATATCCCTTCTGTGATCAAAACCTTCCTGCAAGACCATCTTGATGCAAATGATGGTCTTGAAGGTTGTTGTTTCCTCCTCCTCCACCAGCAAACATGTTGCTGAACGACGATGATGATGTAGTAGCTGTGGTCATGTTGTGTGAGTTATTATTGAGGTATTTGTTTAAATTTGGTGATGTTGTTGAATGTTGAGGCGATTTATTTGCTTGTGAGTGCGTTCTGGTTGTAACATCAAGTTCAATCAAATTTGGATCCAATTAACCTCCCTTCCTTAATTGACCTCTCATTTGAGAAAAAAGCTACAAATTAAGGCAAATGTACTTCTCAACCATTTGGGACACGACCTAAAATTTTCAATATTCACTTTCTAATGTTTGAATGTTTGTGTGAAAATTGTTATCAACACCTGTGTGAGGCACAATAATTTGATGAATGTTTGATTCAAGCTTCGAACAACGGATACATCACAAGGAATAATCTGTATTTCCTGTTGAGTATGAAACTAACAAAATGCTGGAAATTCTTGAACCCTTTTGGAAGGAAATATTGAATGTTGTGAAAAATTGTTGATTTGAAAATTCACAATAAAAATTTCACACATCTCTAATCTATTAAATTGTATTAAATAATTTATTATAATTATATCATTACAATACATTTATTTACAAAACAATAAATTTACAAAATTCTCATTCTCCATATAATGGAAGGAAAAATCTTTCGGACAACAATAAACTCCTCAACTCCACCAATTAATAGTTCTAAAAAAATGGAAGAAAATTCTCTGCTGTTATCCACAAGAATGAACTCTTCCGAAGAGGTCTCTTTAAATCATGATCATTATGAAAATTACAATGGAATTGCATCAAATAATCATCACGATGAAGGAAACTTTTCATCATCGGAAGCAAATATTAACGGTGATGAAAAGTTTATAAGTGTTGATGATGCCATTGAATGGATGGGGTTTGTATTCTTCTGATGTATGAATGTGAATGAATGAAAATTAATTGTGTGCACAGAGTTGGAAAATTTCAAATTATCTTGTTGTTTGTGTGTGGAATTGCTTGGATGGCTGATGCATGTGAAATTATGTTATTGAGCTTTATAATGCCTGCTGTGAGGGATATTTGGAATTTGGGATCGGCTGAAGAGGCAACGATTGGTGGCATTGTGTTTGCTGGCATGTTGATTGGTTCATCATTTTGGGGATTTATTTGTGACAGATTTGGAAGAAAGATTGGTATTGTGGCAATTTTTACAATTTGTTCGATATTTGGATTAGGAAGTGCATTCTGTCCTAATTTCTGGTCATTGGTAGTGGTTAGATTCTTTGTTGGATTTGGAGTAAGTTTTGTTGAATTGTGTGAATTATTTGAATTTGTTTTATATGAATTTTCTGAATTTTCTTGACTTTTTGACAGGTTGGTGGAAGTCATGCCCCATTTTCATTATTTGTAAGTTTTCTTCATTGATATTTAGATTAGATGATTTAATTTTGTAAAATATTTGTAAATGTGAACCAAATTTGTTATTGAAAAATTAAGACTGAATTCTTGCCAAACAAATCGAGAGGTTTCTTCTTATTATTGATTGAAGTTTTCTGGACTGTGGGAACTGTGTTGACCTCAGTGATGGCTTTGGGTGAGTTTTGAAATTTACCACATTTTTAACATGTTGTGAAAATTAGTATTCTTGGGATTTCCTGAAATATTTGGAGATTATGGTTGGAGATATCTTGTTGGAGTCAGTTGTTTACCAAACGTAATCATGTTATTTTTCGTTCCATTTCTTCCAGAATCACCTCGAGTTTTGGTATTGAAAGGAAATGTTGAAAAGGCAGAACGAGTTTTCAAACGTCTTGCTTGGTGGAATAATCGACCAATGTTTGAAGGAAAATTGAAAGTTGATGAAAATGCAACCAAGAAGAAGGGAGGATCTATCTTACTCTTTTTCACAAAACCATTGTGGTTCAGTAGTCTTCTCATTTTAATCTTGTGGTTTATTGGTGTGAGTTTTGATTGATTTTATTGAGATTTTAATGAGTTTACAATTATGATGATGATAATTTGTGGAAAATTAAATCACTTGATGAATTGGAAATGTGAATTGTGGAAATAATCAACAAATTATTGGAAACTTTGAAAATTTAAGGCATTGGCTTATTATGGAGTTGTGGTCATTACTCCAAATTATTTTGGAAACAATACTAGCAAGCTCTCTGTCTACATTAATACCATTATTGTTTCTGGAGCTGAGTTACCAGGATTATTATTTGCCTATTCTGTAATTAACACATTTGGAAGAAAGAAGACAATTAGTTTACTTTTCCTTTCGACTGGTTTATTCCTAGGATGTTTAGCCATTCCAACAGAAACCTGGTTATTAACCATCTATGCAGTTGGTGCAAGAGCTTCAATTATGGGTGCAACTGTAAGTATTTTACAATTCACATTTGTGAAATTCAAACAAAATTACAATTTTTGTAAAGTGTGCTCTTTGGGTCTATACTCCTGAGGCTTTCCCGACCAATATTCGATCTCTTGGAACAGGAATGGCAAGTGCAAGTTCAAGAATTGCAGCTATTGCCACTCCATACATTGCAACCATGCTGTCAAAAATCAATCCAGTCATTCCAGTAGCTATTTATGGTGGCTCATGTCTGATTGCTTTCGTCATGGGACATATTTTGCCATACGAAACAAATGGCAAATCATTGGCTAATGATGTAAGTGAGCTGGTGAATTACTCAACCAAGAGAAGAAAAAAGACTGAAAAAAGCATAACTGATAATTAAATAAAGTTATTATTATTTAACTTATTATTGGAAGAAAGAACAAAGACAACTCCAAAATCTTTGAAGATATGAGTTTGTAAACTCTTCACTGTCACACTTTAGGTCTATTCAATTTATTGATAAAGTTGAAAAATCAATTGAATGGAAAACCAAAATGCTAAGGATAAAGAGGCAACCAATCATTTGGATGGAAAATCCTGAGATTACAATTTTCATTAGGATAAATTAAAAAAAAATGTCACAACTCAAAACACTTCTCTTGACACTTTTGATTGCTTCGATCGTTGTTCTTGCCTCCAGCTATGAGCCAACATTGGATCTCCTTGATCAATACTGTATGCGCATGTTCACCTATTCAAAATCATCAAAATACGAAACTAACATTTACGTCGACCATTCGAAAGGTCAATATTCACACAAACTCACAACACCACAAGGATTACGTCAAGAGTACTTTTACTTCCAATCCAACGACACTCTCTACACCTTCTCTGAACAATCCAAATTAGGACAATGGACATGTGTCAAAAAATTAAAAGCAAATTTAAAGAATTCTGAAATGGACCCTTGGAGATCTCAAATTTTCACAGGAATGAAATATTCTGGCATTGAAAAGAATTGCCTCAATGTCCTTACTCGGAATATTGCTCTCTGTAATCGATATGATAACAAAATTGTGACTAATATGGTAATTGATTATTATGTGGAAACTAATCACACGAGTGAAATTCAAATTCCATTGCAAATGTATAAAATTGTTGGAGAGAGAGTGAAGGCAGAGTTAATTTATGTGTATGAATATAGAAGAAGTCCAATGGCTAGTGATTTTATGTTTCCATTTTCGGAAAATATTTGCACATTTGGAAATTGAAATTTTATATTTAATAAATTCTGAATATTTATTTTACAATAAATTGAAGGATTTACAATCCAATCAAATTAAACTTTCTTTAAAATTCTTGAAATAATTTTGATTGATATGAAATTTTGCCGCCAAAATTTTAACAAGCTTCAAAGCAAAAACCAAGTTAAAAAAAATTCCGCAATATGAAATATGCACAAATCCTCCTTCTCATCATTATTATCATAATTTGTTTTCTTTCTTCTCTTTCTTCCGCTCAAAATTCGATTCTTTTTGTTGAACCAAAAATTGGACGAAACCAAACTAATTGTTCCAATCCGAATCTTCCCTGTGATTCAATATCCAATGCACTGTTATCAGTTCTGCAGAATAATAACACAACAATAGTGAGGATAATTTTACTTTCCGATATTACAAAATGTACTTTGAAAAATATTCCAACTTTCGTCAAGGAATTGGAAATTATCGGAAACAATGAAACTCTAAAATTTACATGTAATATTGATACACACTCATCCTATTTGAAATTAACAGTTTCTAATTTGACATTAATTGGAGATTTCTCTGTTGATGGATCACAGGAAAGTGTCATTTTGGAAAATGTAGTTTCTTCCAATTTCATGATTATTATTTCGAAACAAATCGTATTTAACAATGTGAGGACCACTGGTTATTCTACAGTGTTCGTAATAGCATCATCTTCTTTAGAAATTGATAATTGTCAAATTAATGGAAGATTTTCTGTTCAGACTGATGGTTTGAAATATCCGAAAACATTTATTAGAAACTCAATATTTAGAAATAGTTTATTGACTATTGGACTTGAAACTGTCTTTGGAGTATCAATTAATTACAGACAATTGTTTGTAATTTCATCATCTTTTTATGATTCAATCTTGTTGGTGAAGGATAATTCAATAATAAGTATAAGAAACTCTATTTTTGATGGATATTTCTCTTCAGTGAGTAAGGATCAGGGAAGTATTCTGTACGTTTCGTCATATTCCCCTTCAGCTCTTACTGTGTATGATTCAGTTTTTAGAAATAACATTGTGGATGGAGCTGTACGATTGATTGGAGCAGGAATCAATTCATACTTTAAAAATTGTTCATTTTCTGATAATGCCAATCATTCTGGAGGTCCAGCTCTCTACTTGGCCAATATTTATGCAGCTGTCATTGAGAATTCAGTTTTTATTAATAATGAATTTGTAAGGTTGAATGTCTCTAATGTACAAAATAGAGAGGAGTTGGGTGGAGGAGCAATTTTTCAGAGACAATCCATTCTGACCACTGCTAATTGTTCCTTCATTAATAATAGAGCTAATCAAGGTCTTGGTGGAGCAATTTTGACAAGTCATTCGACGATTTATAATAGTAATGATGATGTAAGTATTCTTGAGCTAATTGAAAGTTGACCATTCATGTAATTAGGTATTTTTTAATAATACAGCCAAGATTGGTGGAGCAATAGCCACATTAGACACAAGTTCATTCCTTGCAGCTTCTATTGAGAGTTCTAAATTCCTAAATAATTCAGCAACCATGTTGGGAGGAGCTATCTTTTCCTTTAAAAGTAAATACGTTAGCATTCCAGTTCTAACAGATTTTATTGGAAACAGAGCTCATTACGGAGGAGCCATTTATTCAGTTTCTACTTATTTTAGAGTATACGATGTTGAACTTGTTGATTTTCAAGATAATTATGAAACTGGACCTAATGGTGAGAAATTATTAAGTAATTACAAATCATTTCCTGACAATTTTAAGTTGAATATTACAAATTCCAATAATATTAAGGAAAAGACATTCAATGTAAATTTTGGAGAACGTGTAGAGATTCAATTCTCTCTTTCAGAAACGTACAGGTATTTGCACAGCGATTTCATAGACAATAGTCCAATAAGTATTGATATTAAGGTAGATGGAGCTGTCATTGATTTTGAAGGATCTTCATATAGAAAAAATATCATGGCAACATTTTACAGTAATTCCAAAGAGAGAAAGAAATTTACATTTACTATTACCTTGAGTTTTGATGTGTTAAAATCATTCACCTATTCAGTTTCAGAAACTTTCACAGTCGAACCAATGGAATGCAAACCTAGCTATTGGTATGACATGGTAGTTAAAAATCAAATCAACAACCAATCAGTGTATGGATGTGGTTTCAGTTGGTATAGCATTCTACCATTTATTTTCTTTGGATTTTTAATAATTTCAGTAATTGTTATTGTAATTTCCTTGTTTGCCTTTTTCAAGATTAGGAAAATGAAGAGCAAACTCAAAATATTAGACAAGAAGGAGCAAGCAGAAGTGGAATTGAATCAAAGATTGATTGAATTGGAACAATTATACACCTCTGAATTACAAAACAAGTTTTACATGAAGGATTGGATGATAAAGGTAGAGGATATCAAAATCATTTCAAAAATAGGAGAAGGAGGAATGGGAGTTGTTTATCGTGGAATGTTTTCAATGCACGAAGTTGCTCTTAAAACTGTCAAGATTGACAGCGACGATCTTGAATCCAATGAATTTGAAAAAGAAGCAAGCATCCTTTCATCCATGAGACATCCCAACATTGTTGGATTCTATGGGGTTTGTGTTACTGACACAACCAGATTCATGGTCACTGAGTACATGTCTGGTGGAAGTTTGGATTCTTTCATTTACAATTGTAAAATCAAAACTCGACACATTACAATCCCAATGAAAATCTCAATCTTGATAGGAATAGCCAATGGAATGAACTATCTACATACTGGAAAGGGTGACATTGTCATTCATCACAGAGATTTAAAACCAGCTAACATTCTCCTTACAAATGATTTAATTCCCAAAGTTTGCGATTTTGGATTATCGAAATTATCCAAAGATTCTGGAAAGAGCTCCAAAACAACCAACATAGGAACTCTGTATTTCATTGCTCCTGAAATGTTACTTGGAAAGGATTACAATCAAACAATTGATGTTTTCAGTTTTTCAATTATTATGTGGCAATTAATATTTGACGAAACTCTTCTCTACGATTCTTCCTATTCCACTAATCCAAAGTTTACCAGATTTATGAAAAGTGAGGAAATCAAACAATTTGCCACATTGGTTGACTCTTCTTATATTCTAGTTCCAAAATTGGTTACAGAAGGATTACGTTTGCCCATTCCAAAGATTTCTTTGGATTCGACTGAATTACGTGAATGGATATTTGAATATTTCATTAATGATGATGCAAAAATTGATATGCAATACAGAGAAGACTCATTTGAAAGATATTCGAATGGTTTGAGTGCTCTATTCGAATTGATGGAAAAATGTTGGCGAGAATCAATTGTTGAAAGACCTTCCTTCAGTGTAATTTCGAAAGAATTATTAACCATTAGGAATATGTTCAAGTAGAGATTATCTATTACTACTTTCTAATAAAGCCAATGAATTATGTTGAATTCATTTTTTGTTTGGTAAAAGTACTGCATCTTCAGCTCTTTCAGCTCTGTGAGTGTCCGAGGAAAGTTGATTTGGGTAGCATCTATCAAAAGCAAAGTAAAGTCATGGCACTCCTATGATGCATCATACAGTGCTAAATTAGTTTTTTAAGTTTAAAGGTATTTTTGGAGCCTACCGATGCCATAATGGTTGATTCTGCCACAATTTCAAGAACCTTCAATTTCCGCCAATCAGAGTAGCTTGAAACATTGTGCAACAGTGAACTTAGACCTAAACCTATAGATATGGAGTTCTCAGTGGAAGATTATATGGGTGAATTGTATGATTTTTATCCAGACTATTGGGATGAAGGTCAACACGGTTACTGGGGTATTGTTAATGGTTTTCAATCAGGAACAATCTTTTTTAATGACAATACCACCAAATTGGATACGTTGAATCCGTCGTCCAACTTTATGTGTGCGGTTAGGTATATTGTATCAAACAAACCCTCAAATGAAATTGCTGCAAAGGATTGCCTCTATTCATCAAAACAATTAGATATATTCTCAGCGACTGCTTCATCATTCGGGATTTATGTAACTGTTAGAAATTTAGGTCGAGATTATGACTCAGTCAGGTAAGACAACATTTGCACCAGGAACATTCGTAACAAGATTAGGCTTGAATCCGGAAAGACTAGGCAGTGGTGTTCATGTTGTACATTCCATTGTAGACAATTTCATTGCATGGAGAGGTTTAACAAATTTAGTAGATGATACATTTATTGTAGTTGGTAATGCTCAATGTTCTCACTCGCAGCAGAATACTGACAGATTAACATTTGCAGATGAGTCCTTGTTGATTCTTCCACCTCAATGCGACATGGTTCCTTTTGCTGCTCTTTTCACTAGCCCAAATTCAATGACTTTGAGAAAAAGGCAAGTTCTACAACAAGGAGGAACTGGAGGGTCATTCATAAATAAGGTTGTCAAGTCATCTGCTTCTTCCTTTTGGGTATGTGGTAGTTTTGTTGGACAAATTACATTTGGTGGTGATCAAATATCAGCCGGCCGACAAACTCCCTTCTTTAGTTATTATGAAATTGACTCAACCAAGGACCAACCTTTCAAAGTTATACACACCACTCCAATTTCATATTATCAAGCCGTGGCTGAGGCATACGATATGAAAATAATTCCAACAGCAGGACAAATAATTGAAATTTACATAGTTGGTTCTGTCAATAATAAACAATTTCAAAATCTTAAATCAATAAGAGATTGGAGTAAGAGGTATCCGAGGTTCGTATTTCCAAACCATTATTTGAAGAGATTAAACATGCTTCAATTCAATTGTAGAACTGCTTTCTTACATTTGCATGTATGAGTGTGGATCTCTTGTATTGTTCTTATCTTTACCGACTTTCTTTACTACAAACCAAATAATTACTGCAATTAGTAGGGCAGTTAGTGGAATGAGGACTAGTAACATTAATAACCACATTAATGGATTGCTAGTTGCAGGTTTTTTGACAATTACTTTTGAATTAGATGAAGAGGAAGCTGATGGAGTTGGTTCAATTGATTTGTATTCAAGAATTGCAAGATTATATCCTAATGTTGAGCATTCACAAGTTGCTATTTGATTATTCTTGATAGAAATCGAACAATCAGTTTCCAATGATGCTGATCCAATGTTTGCACAAACATAAGCTGCCTGACTGTCGTATTGTTTCATCTCAATATCGAATAAATATTTCGAATATGATTGAGGTGAAGGATCAAGTTGTAAATTATTTACAACTGAATTGATAGATATCATCTTTCCAGGTTGATTTGCAATTGCAACGGTATCTGTATTTTTTTGAATAATCCATCTATACTTGATTGGTGACTTGATTGAATTAGTTTTCAAGAAAGATGAAATGTTAAATGGTAATGTGATATTCACCATCTCACTTTCGAATTTCATTCCATTCATTTCATTCTTGAAATGTTTGTTTAAAACTGTCAAATAACTGTTAGTTTCAAATTTAAAGGGTGTGGATATTAATTTGCGCTCTTAAAACATCATTATTTATAAGACTTCATATACATCAATATATATCATTAGATAGGAAATGTTCACGGCTACATGCTGATATATAATTTTAATATTGGTTGCTATCAAATAATGGAGATAATCAACTCGTTTTACCTCAATATTTCTGTGTTTTTTGTTCTCTTGGGGGGGCTTGCTAGATACGCAACCATTTGGCAAAAGGTGAAAAATCGCATAGGTTCAACTTAATTCTCTACAAAATGACGTTGGGATATTTGCATTTAATTCAGTAATTGTTGAGTATTTTGTATTTGAATTGGTGTTAAACTTGTTAATTTTCTGTTGCTTAATAGCTGTGTTGAACAAGTGTGAAACTATCTTTAATTACGGTGCGCACTTATTCCGATATCATTAAGATCATTAAGGAACAAGTAAATAATATTTATTAATATTATTTAGAAGGTGGAAGTGGTAATGTTTCTCACTCCACAAGTTATTTGCTTGTTGGCAGTGCTAATAGCCATGGATTTAAAGCCATTATTTTGATAATCGCATTAATTAACTCCATTTTTAACCCTTTAAAATATTACGATTATCAAAATACAACGCCAAATTACTCTGCTTCCAACACTTTTCCGATGTATGAATCTATTTATCAAGATCATCAGGATAATCTTCAATGATACTGAATTTAAGTAGATGGTGGAGGTACCATCTCTTGTTCATCAAGTTGAATCTTCCCCTCATCATTTGGTGAGGGAGCAACTTCTCCCTTCCATATTGTTTAATAAATTATTGTTATTATCATATAATGATACAATTCTTGTTGTTATTTGTTGTTAATTGTTGTTCTTAATAGAAGCCGACAATTCCAGGTCATACAACCACTTGGTTCTTCATATGAAGCATTTCTAGAAATTAAAGCTATAGCACTGTTGGTTCAGTGGTTGTATGCCGGATCGTCAATTAAGGGACGAGTGATCGATTCAAGGTGATTTTACTAACTTATTCATTATTACCACCTTATTTTTTTGGGTTTGGATCCCATGTCAACCCCTATTTATTAAGCTTTTCTCCTTAAATACATTAACAATATATATCACAAATGATGTCAAAAGATGGTGATTGTAATGGGGCACAATATACGGCTGATGTGGGTTTGGTTAGGATTCAGAGTTGATTTATTTGGGTTATTTAAGAGATTACTTATTGAAGATTCATATCATTGATTATATTTCTTATCATCTATAAATGATGTAAATTTGATGTTTTCATTTCTTGTATTGATAGATATATAAACAGGTCAGTACTAACTTTTGAAATATGGACTTTTAGAAGTCAAATGTTTGGGACGTGAATCTACTCATTGGATTGTGTTGGTATTGCTAATAAAGGAACATTTCATTGATTTATTGATTATAACGGTCAAATTGAGTTGAATGGAAGTGAATCAAATGTTGATTGATCGTGGATGGGTAGTTTCGCCACGAAGTGGTGCAACTACCAACCTTTGTAGATTGAATCAGGTTGATTTGCATGCAATATGAATAAGTAACATTATCAAGAGTGATTATTCACCAATTCAATAATCAATATTCAATAATCGGTTTGATTTCAATCAATAGCTTGCTCATCAAGCTTTGAATCAAGATTCCAGTAATTAACGGCAGTCTATTTTTAAATTTAATCAAAGACCATATATAGTAGCTTGACTTTTATGATCTGGAAACTATCTAGATGTGTTCTATATTGAATAATCTATTTGAAAATGAGATGAATTAACTCTTCTATTGAGTTTTATTGGTATTGCATGCTAATTACGATTATAATAATCTACACAGAAATCACTCTTGAAATATAAACTGTAGTAGAACGTATGAGAAACATAATGGTGGTGGAATTAATCAATAACTCGTCGAAATGACTGAGATTAAATGTAAACTATGGTCCAAATGTCATGTATTTGTAACTAAACAGTGTCAACTCCGCCAAAGTGCTTTAAAAAAGATTTATATCATCAAAAACACTTCTAGACATCACATATGCCATAAAGAATGAGTTTCAATATTTAATATTGTGAACAGACCCTGTTGGATACCATCCCTATAAATATAACAATATGAAAAGTGCCAATACTCAATTTCACATACATGTTACTATGGAGAGTCCTCATATTACCATCTAAACAGGTAGTATTTCAAGTTTCAGTGGAATTGACAGTCTAGATATTGAGAAGGGTATACTAAGGTGGAAGAAGTGTCACCTTCACTGATTATTGACATGAATATAACAATTGAATATATGATTCTTGTATAAGTATTTCATTATTCAATAATTGTAGAATTATAGTAAAACTTAATTTTGAAAATAAGATACTTCCCTATTTACTACCTTAGATGTTCCTTAGTTGACTTGAAGATATTGAGCCATGAATAGGAAACTTTCACAGATTGTTCTCCTCATCAAGGGTAGTGTATTCATATTTGATACTTGTATTATATTTTGTAAAATGAATGAGATGGAGCATATTCTACAAGTTGTTTCAAAACGTGTATAGATGTATATAAATGGCATAATCTTTGATTTTATGTCAAAGTTCTATAGTATAGTGATAGAGTTGACAACTCTTTATCTACTGAGCCAATATTCATGAAATTGATACCATATGTTAATTAGAGTGTCTACATATCATGATATCAATTTCATTGAAATTGGAGTTGTTTCTGGACCCTTCAGATTCCATCAATCCACTCTGACAAATCAGCATGTACTATCTACTGGATGCATTTCTTGAAATGAAAACATATAATTTGATGATAGTCCACTTTATTTGAGATGTGGAACTCGATATTATCATTTATTTTGAGATTGGTAACTTTTCCTATAGTTTCATCCTTAATTGTCTTAATTGATCAAAAGAGGTCAAGGAGCGATTTCAAATCATAAAATAAATGATATTTTCGAGATGTACTATCGATTTCCAATCGATTGATATGTATTTTGTTGATTGACGATGTGGTTCTCTATATTTTCCTCCTGATCTTCCAAGACAACCTTGAAGTTTCACCCTTTGCCTTATTGAAAGATAGAATGTTCACCAAACTGTCTGAAAATTGAACCATATACATTAGTAGAGATGTATAACATGATGGTAAAGTTTCATAAAGTGGTCATTTTCCAGAAATTCATCCATGTACACAGTTGACTAGTTGGTATGTTAGAGTTGAAATCATGAATATGAAAGTGAAAATAAACTTGATATTCTATCTCTACACATCGAATGGAGCATTTTCATGTATAATTTGTTGATTGAAGTGATATATTTGATAGACTTGGTCTGACTTGTCTTTCCTTTCAGTCAACTTTGGAAAATCAACATTTACATTCCCATGGTACCATTTCTAATTCTTATGATATGAAATTGAATTCTATATCACTATAGATCATATAAATCATTTTGGTAAAGTTTCAATAGGTGGTCCTTTTTCAAGATTTCCTCCTGTTGACCATGTGTGATTGAGGGAAGAAATCTTTAAATATGAAAGTTAAAATAAATTTGATATTCGATGTATACTCACCAAATGGAACATTTTCATGTCAGGATTCAATATGTTTTGATGAGAAACTCAAAAGTTATAGTTAACCTCTTTTACCTCACAACTTCCCTTTTCACTTGATACTTTTATACCTACAGACATGAAGTTTAGAAATTTCATATGAAAGTGATTATAAGGTTTTGGATCCCATGTCAACCCCTATTTATTAAGCTTTTCTCCTTAAATACATTAACAATATATATCACAAATGATGTCAAAAGATGGTGATGGTAATGGGGCACAATATTCGGCTGATGTGAAATTGTTAAATATTTATATATATCAAGTTATGATGGTGGCTAGTGGCAATAAAATCACTTGATCAAAAGTATTTTTGCCGGTTGATCAAACCGAAAAACGCGCGGAAAAGTTAAAAATAGATTCAAGTTGATGTGAAAATGGCTCAGAATCGCAAGGATTAACAAAGCTTACTACTATATTGGAAGTGAATGTGCCATTTGGCACTCACTTCCATCAACTTTATCATAGAAATCACTCTTGAAATATGAATTGTACTATAATGTGCGAGTAACATACTGGTGTTGGAATTATTCAATAACTCTACGAAATGACTGAGATGGAACGTAAACTTTCTTCTAAGGTAAGTTAGGGGAATTTAAGATACTGAGCCATCAATGTGAAACTTTCTCAGATTGTTCTCCTCATCTAGAGGAGTGTATTCATATTTGACACTTGTTTGATATTTTGTAAAATGAATGAGATGGAGTATATTCTATATGTTGAAATATGACAATTTGACAGATTGTTATTATTATCATATTGAATTCAATTCTAAAACATTAAAATTGATTCCAGTTGTATAACAGTGTGACTAAATGTATCTGGTAAAGTTACATGATGGTTGGATGTACTTTCGCTGAGATAGAGCGTACACTTGGATATAATCAATCTTGACATTGAACATTTACTGATTGACTGAATGAAAGTATCATGAATTGTTTCTAAACTTGTATAGATGTATATAAATGGTGTACAGAATGTGTAGTATCAATACTAGACTAATTTCATATAAAATAAGTGATTTGGAGCATAATCTTTGATTTTATGTCAAAGTTCTATAGTAAAATGATAGAGTTGTACTCAATATCTACTGAGCCAATATTCATGAAATTGATACAACATACTAATTAGAGTGTCTACATATCATGATATTAATTTCAGTGAAAATGGAGTTGTTTCTATATCCTTCAGATTTCCAGCCATTCCATTGAATTACCACCATGTACTATCTAACGGATGCATTTCTTGAAATGAAATTATATAATTTGAAGAAAGTCCACTTTATTTGAGATGTGGAACTCGATATTATCATTTATTTTGAGATTAGTAATTTTTCCTATAGTAGCACCCTTAATTGTCTTAATTGACCAAAAGAGGTCAAGGAGAGATTTCAACACATAAAATAAATTATATTTTCGAGATGTACTATTGATTTACAATCGATTGATATGTATTTTGTAGATTGAGGATGTGGTTCTCTATATTCAAGATTTCCTCCTGATCTTCCAAGACAACCTTGAAATATCACCCTTTGCCTTATTGAAAGATAGAATGTTCACCAAACTGTCTGAAAATTGAACCATATACATTAGTAGAGATGTATAACATGATGGCAAAGTTTCATAAAGTGGTCATTTTCCAGAAATTCATCCGTGTCCATAGTTTATCAGATGGCATGTTAGAGTTGAAATCGTGAATATAATAGTTAAAATAAACTTAATATTCTATCTCTACTCATCGAATGGAGCATTTTCATGTATATATTGTTGGTTGAAGAGATGTATTTGATAGAGTTGGTCTGACTTGTCTTTCTCTAAAGTCAACCATAATATTTCAACATTTACCTTCCCATGATACCATTTCTGATTTTTATGATATGAAATTGAATTCTACATCATAAAATATCATCTAAATGATGTTGGTAAAGTTTCAATAGGTGGTCCTTTTTCAAGATTTCATCCTGTTCATCATAGTTGACAGTATGATGGTTGAGGGAAGAAATCTTTAAATATGAAAGTTAAAATAAATTTGATATTCGATGTATACTCATCAAATGGAACATTTTCATGTCAGGATGGGTTTGGGTTTGGGTTTGGGTATGGCGAAAACCCATTACCATTTTATTAATGGACAATATTGAAAACTTGGATCTTATATATGTTAATCAGGGTACAATTTTATCGACAAACTGTTATATGCTAATAAAAACTCAAAGTGGTTCTAGAGATAATAGGTACTCGATGAAAAAAAAGTTAGGTTTTCTTCGCATATCTCAATAACTAGGAATATCTGAAATACCATCTACACATAATCAATAGATCAATATATGAGTTGACTAAATCCGGTGAAACATTTAAAAAATAGTCGGAGGCCAAAAAGTTATAAGGCATTGCCTAAAATATTAAGGTATTTACCCTAGTAGGTCTAAAATTTCAAAGTTGAGTTGGATTGTAAATTTTTATATATTGTAGATATATGTATGAATAGATGATATTTTGAATTAATCATGTTAAATCGGTATATATATAAAGTTACATCTTGTCTAAAAATCAACTTTTCAACATTTATTGTACTATAACACGAATGTTATTAGAATCATCACCAATCTCATATATATGATGTATATTGATGATATCCACCGTGTAGAAGTGTTTGAAGTATAATATATGATATCCTTAGTATACTGTACTCATTCTACCTTAATTGACCAAGATATTGAGCCATACTATGGAAACACTATAACATTCAATCAAACTTATAGATATTGTAGTAAATATCAAATATAATCATATATAATTGAAATAATTATTATTGGATCCATATTCAGACTGTAGGAAGTCAACTTGTGTGGAATTGACAATATTGGTTATTGAAGGATGAATATCTTACATGACTTAATTCCACTCATTGACACATGTCTAATTATCATATTTTATGATATGTAATTGAAATAATTGAAATCTATCATATATATAGGGAGATAACCAATTAGGATGAAAGTAGGGGAAATTAAGCTCACTATTTACCAGGTAAACACTTTCAATAGGGACCTATATATTTTATTTGATAATATCGTTTAACTATGCATTTTATCGATAAATACCTCGTTTCATGATGTAATATTCTATATTTCCAATTTGGGAAATGTTGCAATGTCAATTCTCAATAGAAATATTTCCATAATACCAATTATTGATTATGTATCATGAAACTGATATTATAGACTCTAATTGATGTATATATGAATACATAATTGAAATATATCAATTTTGACATTTCTTAATGACATGGATAGTTCACTAAGGTAGTAACTTTGTCATATGACAACTATCTAAGATGATATTGAAATCATTCCAAAACTGATAATATGAGAGTATATGATGATTATAACACGATATCAATGAATTGGTATTGATTTTAAACATTGTTGACATGTAGGAATGTTACCTTTGATCAATTGGACCAGTAACTTGACAGATATCCCATTTATATAGATATTGATTTCTATCACTCAGAAACGTTACCAATATCATTTATAAGAGTAGTGGTATGATATTCTATCTTTTTGCACATCTTGATATTGACTTGTCATATTGTCATGAGTAGTCACCGACATGGCTAAATGACATGAATATTGAATGATGTCCAAATGATTTGAAATTGATAGTAACCTCATTATATGATGTTATTAACATATTGTATCAATTTGGTAATGAATCTCATTGTCCTTAGGGTACTTTCCTATTGAGGTACCTTAATTGACTATCTCAATATTTAATATGAGATATGATATTTATTTCAATTCCACCATGTTGTATATGTAATTTGAAGCATTTTGATATAAGTTTTGATATATAATTATGATTTATTAGACATTATATATAGCATGTCTTAGTTTTACAAATTTGACTTTGAGATTCCCTAATTGACCATATATATATGTCCAATTGGTGAAACTAATATCAATCGACTAGATTTTCAATTGTGAACACAGTGGTATCAATAGTTATATGATTCATGATAGTTTAAAATTGACTTGGTCATCTAAGGATAGGTCATTAAGGTTTGAATGAATTGATATGAAAATCAATACCAATTATTGAAATACCATTATTAATTGATCTATATATGATATTGTAATTGAAAGATTTTAAAATTAATATGATTTCACTATCTTGACATTTATTATTCTCATGATTACACTCCTGACAGGTTGAATGATTTCAAATTGTCATGAAACTGATGCAGTAGTGTTTATTCACCATTAGTAAGGTAATGTATCAATTATATGATGATCTGTATAGTAGATGTCATTGTCACATCCCTGTATGTATCAAGTGGATCAGCCATGTACCATGTATGATATGGATGAATGTCAAAATGATATTAATGTATTTAATTATCATGTATATATGTATTGGAAGTGAATTGAAGTGGTATAGATTTCTATCTTCAATGTTAGTATAGGTCAGTTGACAAGTTGAATAGTATATTTCTTGAAATGATACCAAAGTATTTGAAATTGATATATTTTGTTATTGACATGATTTATAAGATGATATATTGATTTGAAATGATTTTGAAATGTTTTCATTGATATTCTAATTGTCTAATCTATTATATGAAATAAACTTATATAAGTCATTATAATGATGTAATATTATGTTATAATATGATTATATATTCAATTTGGAGTATATTGATATATAATATATTGATTTATAATGAGTATTTATTGAGATAATTAATTAAGATGAATAAAAGTCAAAATGTTGGGTCTGACCTTAGTCGTGGGTTTGGGTTTGGGTTGGGTTTGGGTTTGGGTTTGGGTTTGGGTTTGGGTTTGGGTTTGGGTTTGGGTTTGGGTTTGGGTTTGGGTTTGGGTTTGGGTTTGGGTTTGGGTTTGGGTTTGGGTTTGGGTTTGGGTTTGGGTTTGGGTTTGGGTTTGGGTTTGGGTTTGGGTTTGGGTTTGGGTTTGGGTTTGGGTTTGGGTTTGGGTTTGGGTTTGGGTTTGGGTTTGGGTTTGGGTTTGGGTTTGGGTTTGGGGTTGGGTTTGGGTTTGGGTTTGGGTTTGGGTTTGGGTTTGGGTTTGGGTT